>NC_134484.1:250862784-250920859 GCF_040206685.1 Ascaphus truei | reverse complement strand
TCAAGGGCACCCGCAGCCCTCCTAGCTCTTTCCCACCTCCCTAGCAGAGGCAGAGGTATAGTCCACACTCACTTTCCCCCAGAGGGAGGAGCACATGGGAAGGCCCCAATCTCAGGCTTCCAGTTGTGTGACCTGCCTTCCTCAGAGGGAATAAACAACCTGATAATTTAGGGTGGTGTCTAAGAGCCAGGAGAGGCACCAGGTCTGTCCCAGGATTGGGAAATCTCAAACCTGCTGTACCCACCACCTCTGACACTCAGGGGCAGCACCAGTGAAGGGGGAAAACCCCATGATGATTACTGGCACTCCTGCTGTACCAGGGCTTACTGCCAGGAGAAGGGCAGAATAGTAGTCAGGCATGACCCGGCTATACTCTCCTTCTGATGGATTCCCAACGACCCCGCTTGGGTCCTAAATTTTCGCGTACCATCGTCTGATGAAACCTGAACGAACAAAATAATATTTCGCATGAATATCACATTAGTATGCATGACATACATTGTCTGTGAATACAATACTGCACCGACACACTTTATTCGAGCAAATACCCAGTATGTACCTGGCAGATACCTGGAATGCGCCGCTCCTCACCTCTGACAAGCCCCGTTGCGTTTGCCTTCCCAGCCTGGGTTCATGCCTGGCTGACGGGCGGCTGATCTGTTAAATGATAATGATTAGGATTTAATAGGCTGCAATGCTTCGCGTGTCTACCAGATGGCATAAATTCATGAATTGTAATGCAGTATATATATATATACTGTGAGGTATTGCAGCCAGCGGGAATAAAATGCTTCAATCCCTGCCTGGAAAATAACCCAATGCACTCGGGCAGAAAACAGTCACAAACCTCAATACACCCGGGTATACCCGAATTCGTGGGACTAGCCGAGCTCGAATAAAGTGTGTCGCCAGTGTACATTACATTTTTATTTGCAGGACATAACAATTGACTGCCCTGTACAACATAGGTTCCTCCCAACCTGGAGAACCTTGTTATATTAGTGCTCCGGTTTTAATAGCTAACTAATGCTCTGTACTACCGGGCACTGAAATTTAAAATACCCTACAGTATTATGCTGGTCTGCGCACGGCATGATCTACTGTATTTAAAGCAACCGCCGAATAAAATTCCTGGTAACATAAGGGGCACCTACAACCCAGCAAGGTGGTAGGCATGGAATCTAAGTACGCAGAAATATCCCTCCATGATAACCCCTGAGTGCTTTTGTCAGAACTAGGCATACCCCAATCTGACTGATATTCCACCATAATCTCACTAACCTACGGTGGTGAAGCAGAAGGCGGTGCAGATTTAACTCTGCTAATTGTTGTAGAGCATATCCCCAGTGTATCATCCTTAATGGTTCTATCAGAAATGTCCCTTAACTCATTCCCTTTAGGGCAAGGCTCACTCCCTTCACTCTCGTCGGAGCTAAATGTAATATCCTCATCCCCGGTACTACACTCAAACTCATGACCCTACTATACATATTAAACAAGCGTTATACATATTATACATGCTATAATACATGTTATACATGTTATACATGTTATACATATTAAACAACATATTAAACAAATAAGAGAGAGTTACAAATTATTGTGTTTTAAATCATTGTTTACTAGCCTTACTGTGTTCTGTGCCAGCATTATAAAAGTTTTTTTTCCCCTTACTACATTTGTTTTACAGGATTTTTATCTTTACCTTTATTACATATTTTAACTTTGTTGTCTAGCCCAGCAAATGAAGGCTTAGAAGTCATGGGAATGTGATGTATCACCAGTAACACTCATACCACAGGTTGGTGACCACTACATTCATTATTTTGACAGGTTAACAGGTTCAAATCTCAGACAATGCTGACTCATGTTTTCTGCTCTATAAAATGTATACTAATTGTAGATCAGCAACATAGATAATAGAACAGTTTGTATAGAATGTGCTGTGCAAGAAAATATGCCTAATGTATATACTAATGCATGGTTGCACAACATTTTTCTTTCCCCCCCTGTCTGCTCTCCCCCCCTGTCTTCTCTCCCCCCCTGTCTGCTCTCCCCCCCCTGTCTGCTCTCCCCCCCCCCACCCCCCTGTCTGCTCTCCCCCCCACCCCCCTGTCTGCTCCCCCCCCACCCTGTCTGCTCTCCCCCCCCCTGTCTGCTCTCCCCCCCTGTCTGCTCTCCCCCCCCCTGTCTGCTTTCCCCCCCCGTCTGCTCTCCCCCCCCCCCTGTCTGCTCTTCCCCCCCTGTCTGCTCTCCCCCCCCCCTGTCTGCTCTCCCCCCCCCCGTCTGCTCTCCCCCCCCTGTCTGCTCTCCCCCCCCCTGTCTGCTCTCCCCCCCCTGTCTGCTCTCCCCCCCCCCCTGTCTGCTCTCCCCCCCCCCCTGTCTGCTCTCCCCCCCCCCCCCTGTCTGCTCTCCCCCCCCCCCCCTGTCTGCTCTCCCCCCCCCCCCCTGTCTGCTCTCCCCCCCCCCCCCCTGTCTGCTCTCCCCCCCCCCCCCCCTGTCTGCTCTCCTCCCCCCCGTACTAATGTCACAGCTCTGCACATCATAAAACTGTGATCATGGTGAATGCTTTCCTGATAGATCTTACAATTTGAAGATGAAGTGATTTACTGTGGGATATGTGATTTACTGCGGTATTCCTGGTTCACCGATCACAGGTTTGGATCTACAATTGGGAGAATGTTCCTTAACTGTGGCATTATTACATGGTGCTACACAAAGCCCTGACATCTTTGGAACGCTCCAGTGAATACCCAGGTGCTCAGAGCACAGCTGCTGCAGTTTATTCCTCCGCCCTGCAGCTGGGCCTTGTGTGGTGTGGTGTGGAATTGATAGATTGTGAGTGTTTTTAATCCTGAAATCGATTCATCATCCTTTTTATTATTAAATTGATCTGTGCTTCTTTTTTTTTTATTTTAGACCAACTTGGAACTTGCTGTTTCCTTTGGAAGCTGCTATGCCTCCACTGATATCCTTTTAAGTTGGTTTCATTATCAATTGCTGGCTAATAGGTAAGAGTTATTGGTCAATTTACCTTTTTTCACAAATTTCCATTATAGCCACACTTATCACATAGTATTGTTTAAATTACAATTGATTATAAATCAGTAATCACCTAATCTACAATCTTGTAGTCTAGCACTTATCACAGATTTATTTATTAAGAGGTGAGCACTGTAGAGCTGATACTTTGTTATATATATTAAACATGCATATGAGCACACAGTAATATTTCCATTTGCTATATATATATATATATATATATATATATATATATATATATATATATATATATATATATATATATATATATATATATATATATATATATATATATATATATATATGCCATATCTTTCTTTATGCCCTTAGCTTAGTTATCTACCTTTTTAGCTTAGGTCTTTACCAGGGGTATTTCGAAATATTCAGCTTTCTTTGTGTCGCTATATATAGTTATCAGGCTCATTGTGCAGACACATTTTTTGCTTTTGATTTATTTTTCAGCATTATTGATTTTTGTAAATTTTAGTCAGTCACAGTCTTTTTGTATTTTTTGCTGCCCTTAGTGTGTATATGTTTTTAAATGTTAGTGTTCTTTTTGCTCGCTATTAAAATCTATTCATTTTCTATTCTGACTTTAGTTTCCTGGTCTTTTGATATTATGTTATCAGTTATTTTGTGGTATATTTAAAGTGCTGCTTTCGGGGATTGTCTTAGTATTTTGTGTGTTCAATATATATATATATATATATATATATATATATATATATATATATATATATATATATATATATGAACAAACAAACAGAAGCGCAAGCTCCATAGCACGTAACTGTTTAAACAATAAAGTACATTTATTTTAAAAAACTGCAGCACAAAGGAAATGCACTTACAGGATTAAAAAAAGCAACCATACGTGGGAGAGAAATCTCTGTGTAGTCATCTGCGAGGGTGAGGGGGTCCCAGGTAGGCAGGGTACATCTGTACAGCTTGTAGCCACCACCAGCTCCTGTCACGAGTTGGCGCCAAAAAAACTGAGTCAATCAGTGCCTCCACGTTCACTGCTCTCAGCATGGAACAGTTGCCAGCACTTGAAAATGCAGCTAGCTGGATCGCAGGGACGCCCAGGGACTCCGTGTACACACACCCAAGCGCGATGACGTCACCAACCCTAATACATTGAGAGTTACCTCTCGTTTTCAAGTATGTCGTGGGCACAAATAATACATGGTTACAAGTACAGTACAGATTGCTTGTGATGTAAGTGTGTGTGTGTGTGTGTGTGTGTGTGTGTGTGTGTGTGTGTACATACATAAAGCATTGTACACACTGTGGGCGCATTATTAATTAAGATTTACAAACGTACACACACACATTTTATTTATTTATAAAATGTTTTACCAGGAATTGAAAACGAGAGCTAACTCGTAATGTATTAAGTATGTCCTGGGCATAGAGTTTAGATGACAAATAATACATGGTTACCATACGGTACATAGTTACATAAGTGAACAGGGTATACATTACTGTATATACAAGACATTGCATGCACAGTTAGAGATAATATATATTATAGGCGTATGTAACAGTTACATACCAGATTAAAATGTGAGACAGCTTTAGTTGTAAACGAAATTAGACTGGCGGTGGCTGTGAGAGTCTCCAGTAGATTGTTCCTGTTTTGGGGTGCACTGTAAGAGTAGGAGGAGCGGCCGGAGACTTTGCTGAATCGTGGGACCATGATCAGTCTTTTAGAGTCAGATATCAGACAATAAGTGCTACATGTGGTAGGGGTGAGGAGCTTGTTCAGGTAGACGGGTAGCTTGCCCAGAAAGTATTTGAAGGCAAGACAGGAAAGGTAAATTTTGCACCTAGACTCAAGTGATGACCCATCTAGTTCTTTGAGCATTTCGCAGTGATGTGTGTTGTAGTTGCATTGGAGGAAAAAACAGCATATTGAATTGTAGAGGGTATCAAGTTTGCTAAGGTGGGTTTGCGGTGCCGAATCGTATATTATGTCCCCATAGTCAATAATTGGCATTAGCATCTGCTGTTTGATGCGCTTTCTGAGCAGCAGACTTAGGCTGCGTCCCCGCTAGTGCTGAGCGGGCGGCGCTTGGTGAGGTGACTTGCATAAATATGAGTGCTCAGAGCTCGATGTGATACCAGCCAATTCAGTCAGCCTCCGCCGACGACCGTTTCGCGCTTTCTCAAGGCTGATTGGCTAGCTCTGAGCACTGCCTCATATATCTATATATATATTAGAGTTACTGGCTGTGATTGTGGTTAGTGGTTCCTAACACCAAATAGACTTTACCTCAACGCACAGAGGATTTCTGGGGCTCGATTCAGCAAGATACAATTTAAGCCTGCTACTTATTATATGATTGGGAGTATCCGGTACCACTGCTCTTTATTATATAGAGCGTGGGCTGGGTATTTACCTAATCTTTATTCCAGATACAATTCATGGATATTTTATTTTGCTACTTGCATCTACACTGATTATCTTGCACTATATACCACACTGCTTTAATTATATATATACCCATCCTTCATAATGATTACAGCTAGTTCTCTACAGGGTAACCTATTACCCATTTCACTAGCTGTGGCATAATTCGCTACCACAGAGCGTTCTATATTACAACAGCCTCATTAGAGGTCCACCCCTCAGGGAATTACTATGGGGGAACAAAGACCATAATTTCTATTTACAAACATCATTTAAAGTGGTATATGTGTGCAATCATTGTTAATAGCCTAGTGCCTATTGATGGCTTCACACCAACATCAGCATTTACCACCTTACTAACATTGACCCCAGTAGATAGCAAGGACATGACTGGGATATACAGTCACATTTTTTTGTGTGCACCCATGTATTTTAAAATGACACCAATAAAGTATTTTTAACTACTCCAATTTACCCATTTCTAATTATAGAGTGCTACCAGCTGAGTTCTTTTTCTTAGGTGTATTATTATTTGCAAATTTCTCGGCACAGCACCATTTCTCACACATTTAACCATTTATGGTATACAGCTGGGCAGAGGTTACTTTTTCCCATCCCCCTCCTTCCCCACCCAGTATACTGTAAACGTTCTAGTGAGGAGAACTTTAGGGCTTGATTGGGATGATCTGATTTTCCTTACACAGTACACTATTGCATGGTCACTGAAAATGTCAGGAAGGATGTCAGAGAATTGAATTCTGCTGGGGTTTGAGGAGAGAATCTAGTCTGGCAAGGAATGGTTGTGAGATTTCATGTCTGTCCATGTGGGTTGGGAAATGAGTTGCGTTAGGTTAAGTGACTTAAGTTGTATCTGAATTTTGTGTTTTTTAGGGTTGAGCCAATTGTAAAAGTACAAGAGAACATATAGTCCTTGGCGCAATAGATACTTTATAATACCAATCCTTTGTTGCAAACAGTCCTTATTCACAGTAATGATGTTAGTCCTTTTGCTTGGAGACACTGGTCTTGCTTTAATTCCTCAGAGTTAGATGATTCTGAAAACATAAAAGGGAAACAGACAGACCATTGCGCAGTAACCTCTAAGAGTTGAACTCGTTCACTCTGCAGCTAACTACTTCCAGCAAGTAAGTGGTGAAAGGCATTGAAAAGTATCTTTGTCTTTAAAGTGCAGGGTTGAGTAACTGGTTGCCACAGGTTTCTCAAATCTTTTAACTTCCACGAGCTCTCCAGATCACAGTACCCTAAAATGCATAAAAATAGACATAGAATATTACCAAAAAGAATTTATGTGCAAAATGCAAAACCACATGAATTGCACTCACATATTCAAGGATCTTGCCGCGTGTTTACAACGTGCCATTCGCAGCTTGTGTACTCAGAGCACAGCGCTAGCAGCTGGAGTCAGATCCACACCTCTCTACTCCTCGCAGCAGCGACTCCACATTGGGAACTTCCCCAGAAGATGTCACCGCTGCGCTGTCTACTCTCTTTCCAATGCTGATGGGCTCACGCAAAATAGGCTCCACCCTATTTTGCATGAGCAGCGTGAGCCTGTCAGCATTGGAAAGAGAGTGAGAGAAAGCCAATCATCTAGCTGCATGATGATCCGTACACCTACGGGACTGGAGGAGTCTGAAAATCTTTTTGGTGCCAAAGCAAAGACCTAACAAGCGGCTGAGTGAAGGGATCTTTCTATTGTGACTGCCTAATGAGTGGGCTCAGTGGTTGAAGCGTGGAGACAGGAGAGATAGGCTGAGAACTCCCGTGGCATGAACTGCAAAAAAAAGCAGTCAGCTAAACCCAAACTAGGAATAATTGAATAAAATAAAATCTACCTCAGATAGTACAGGGTAGGACAGAAAAAAGACTGCCTGTCAAGGAGAGATGTGGCTATTTATTGGGCCTCCTATACGTAGATGTTTTTCTGTCATATCTCAGCAATAGAGTCAGACTTAACCCATTCGGCGAGGGACTGTAAAATGTTGATAGTACTGTAGATCATATAATGTCCTGAACTTGTTGCAGTAAGCAATAAAGAATGTCAAATTACTTGGACTGGAAAGAGTGTAGTAATAAGAATCAATGTTATCCTACAATGCTGAAAGAGATTCAATAGTGTACAACAGCGTTTAAGTGTCTCTGTTTTCTTCTCCATAATCTCTAAAATCGTATCCCACTGATTAATTACCTCTGACTTAGAGTCTCAAAGCCAATTAATATCACAGGTATCAGTGACCTTTCGCTGGATACAATGATATCCGTCGCCTCTAGATGTGGATGATTGCGTTTCACTGGATATAGTAGGACCTTCACGTTGATAGGACAGATAGTATCAGGTACTCTGTACATGCTGGTCTTGGCATTTCAGCGTCTCAGCTTGTCTGCCAAGTCATCCACTCACAGTGAGTCCTGTACCAGCATCTCTCTGGTCTCAAGGATTAAGATTAATTACCTCACTTTGCAACTGACCCCCGACCGTACACCGACACAGGGCAACCTGCCCGCACAATTGACTGCAAGTGCACAGGCTCTCCTCAAATGTTCCGCCGAGCACTGCACACCTTGGCTCCTTGGGCAGCAGACCTCTGACAGCTCTCCGATATACAGCAGCCCGCCTGCACACCAAACAGAGAGTGCACCACTTCTCCTCAGGTGTTCCGACGAACACCACGCCCTTCACTCTGCCGTGACTTTCTGTGCAGCTGGGTGTCACTGAGGGGAAGCCTCAATCACCGGATACGTGGAGTGGGGAATGGGAAAATATGGGAAACATACCCTAAGTGGAACTAAGATGGGTAAAACGGAATTGCTCAGAACCTCATGTTTTTGAGCAACAAGCCGTTGTTATATTGGACACATTTAGATCAAAATCATACAATTCTAATATTCTAGAGCATGCATAGTCAAAAACTACAAAATTAAATAGAAAGGATTTATTGAAAAGAAAAATTCAGGAACAACAAAACAGTTCTCAGAATAACAATACTATTGTTGACGTTCCATTTATTACACAGTATAACCCTCTCTTAGCTAAAATCAAACACATCCAAACCATCACAGTCCCACCACCATGCTTGACAGTTGGAATGAGGTTCTTCTGTTTGAACGCAGTGTTTGGTCTTCGCAAAAACAACATTTCTTGTTGAGGCCAAAAATGTCAACCTTTGACATTTGTTCCTGAAGACTTGTGCATCATCTATGTGCTTTTTGGCAAACGTCAGACGGACCGCAATGTTCTTTTTAGAGAGCAGTAGTTGCCTCCTGGCGTTCCTTCCATGAACACCATACTTGTTCAGCCTTTTTCTGATACGTGAATCCTGAACACTCGTACTTGCCAAGGCATGAGTGACTTCCTGGATGATTTGCCGGTTTGTTCTTGGAGAGATTTTGGTAGGACGACCACTCCTGGGTAGAGGCATTGATCTCTCATCCATTACCGGGAGCTATTAACCAATGCCCCAAAAGCCAGATAGCAAAGATAGACCTAAAACATGGCTTGTTGTCATGCAGCTTCATCAAAGAATTCTGGGATGAAATAATGGACTATATAGCAAAAATACTCAGTCACAAAACATTAGAACCCAATGGTAGTGTTATTTGCCAACATAGAATCCTGGCTAAATGAGGAAGGTAACACAACCAAAGCAGTAAACACCTCTGCAATGGTGCTGCAGGGAACGGGCCAGAGGAAGGGGTCTTCACCCCGAAAGGTTGCCCCCTAATTACCCTCCTCCATTTTGTTTCCCCTCCCCCCCACACCTTTTCTCAATGTGGTTGTCCTTGTCCTTTTCCCCTTCCCCTGTGTTTTCCCCGTACCACTTTATTTAGGGTCCATTTTTTATTGGCCGCATGTGTGACATTGTTCCAAGTTATTATATATTTTTGTCTTCATATTACATTTTCATTTTGGCATATTCCTTGTTTGACATTTTTCTAAAGAGTCAGTGAGTGCTGGAACACTTTGTTGTATTGTTTGTGTAGATGTTCTAGTAATGAACAACAGATAACTAAAATTAAAGTAACCCAAAGGACCAAAACCATTTTGTCAGAGCAGAATTATTTAATTTCTCTGGAAGGGCTTTGCTTAGAATTGCCAATGCAAATACAACAGAACTCCAAGCTATTTTAATAGCTAATCAACACCAAAATATGCAGCTTATCTTTTAATAAAACAAAACCCCGATTCACTCTTTATACCCAATTCTGTGGGATTATATGGAGGGTATATTGTCTGTTTTCTTTATTGTGTGTCTTCATTGCTTAGATATGAACCTCTTTACTTCTTTTTCACTAAAATAGAAAGCTGCCTTTTTCTCCCTCAGTAATATTTACATTACTTTCATTGGAATGGGGCTGAAATCTTGCCAACCAGGAGTTTAGTTAAAAGGTGTTTCTTTGAAGTATATAATCTTAATCACTAATGCAACATCTGTGTATGAACAGTTCATACTAATGTCAACTTGAAGTAAGCACTTACAACTCTTTGTTAAAGTAATGCATTCAATATTTAAAAACATTCTTAAAGAATTTAGTGCATTAAAAGCTTTTTACAGCAGCATGAGACAGTACATGCACATAAATCATATTTCCGTCCTGTTTTGACTCTTAGCACAGCACTTTTTCGGAGACCCCCTAAATTTGTGACATGAAATGTTTACAAACTCAGCTTCAGTTAGGAAGTAACTTAATGAGCTGCAAAGTCATACTGGACAGAATCTGGCGGTGCTTGGCAAGAAGTCAAAGCATTGCATTTAAAAGGAGAGTCATATTTTTAGGTTTCTGAAGATTGATCACATTCTTGGTGTATCTATTTATCCTCAGATTTAATTTTTATGTTGGAACAGGCACTCCCTCCCGAGAAGTGGATTAATCATCTTGTAGCCTGGGTCTCCAGCACAAGTGATATCTGATGTTGAACATCTAGCAGTACGGATGACATACATTCTGTGTCCAGGCTTGAGTATCTCCACTCTGAGCTGACATCACCACTATTTGCAAATCAAAGCAATGTTATGATTACTACACACACAGCGAATCTACTGCATGTCACATAGTCCACTGCAAGCACTGTTTGATCAGAGCCGTGTGACTGAATTGAAGTGTGATTCAAGTACACTTGAATCAAAGTGTGGAGTTAAAACAAAGAAGGTTGGAAACAAGGTAGATAGATTAGAGAAGTTAAATGTTAGTTATCACTTAATACTCTATAGTTGCAATAATGAGCAGGGTTGAGATATGACAATTCCCCTCAGTAAACATCTTGCTGCATGTATGTGCACTTTGAGCAGCCGTTCCAGGGAGCATACGTTTGTGAGAAGTGTAAGCAGGTAGTCTCTTTGGAGTCCTGGATTGAAAATCTTGAAAGGCGTTTATTGTTCATTACGCAGGCACTGGGTAGGACTACTGGTGTAGAGCTTGGGTGCGCAAACTTTTCCCCTGCGCCCCCCTGCCTGCTTGTGTCCTCCTCCTTACCTTGTCTCCGGCGTTCTGAGGTCACGACATCATGTGATGTTACATTGCCATGGCGACACATCACCAGAAGCCACCGGATACAAAGTAAGGGAATTTACAGAGGTCTTGTGCGCGATTCCCGGCATTTAATTTAAATGTTTTGGGGAAGAGCGCGGGGCCTCTGTAACTGCCGTTCAGCTGGCCCGGCGATTAGTGAGCAGTGACTTGCTCACCACACAGTACCTCATTGTAAGTGTACATATGCTTTTCATTTTGCTATTACAATCTTATACTTACCTCTGGTGCGCTTTGTGTTCTTTTTCATGTTAATGTAGCTACAGTTTGTTTTTAAAAACACAATATATTGGGTTTTTGACAGGTCAAAACTCTTCCTGGATTTGTCCATAGCTTCAAAGAGGGCTTAATTGGTGGGTTATCAGTTATGGCCCACTAAAAGTACAAGACGTGTTGTATGGAGCTGATAGAGTCAAGATAAGAGCAGTTATTTTGCCAGAGATGAGATTAAAGCATGGCTCTCTTGACAACTTTATAAACAGGATCCTTTTAGAACTACTTTTAAATGCATTCCCTGGATGGTTCTGCAAGGT
This sequence comes from Ascaphus truei, assembly GCF_040206685.1. Taxonomy (NCBI): domain Eukaryota; kingdom Metazoa; phylum Chordata; class Amphibia; order Anura; family Ascaphidae; genus Ascaphus; species Ascaphus truei. The sequence goes on along the minus strand of NC_134484.1, from coordinate 250,909,324 downwards.
TCAGGGGGCGTGGCTAAGAAGGTATTCCACACAATAAATGTGAAAAACAATTAAGTGCGCACCTAATACAAACTCACAGTGATATGACACAAATCGTGAGTAAATAAGTGTTACGCCGGTGCTGCCCGCAGACCAGATCCGTCCCTTCTACTGAGGTGAGGAACGTATATGGGCACACACCCGCAGCAAAAGGAGCGTGTCCGGAGTGTGGTGTTTTAGGCGTTGCCAGGCCAGGTGATGTTAGCTTGCAATACTCGCCGGTACCAGTGAAGAAGTGCTGTCGTGGTTGCCGTTTAGCCACGGTCAGGGATTGGAGAATTCCGGAAGGTCGTTGTCCAAACAGGGGTCGAGAGCCAGAGATAGACGTCTGCCAAGCCAAGTCGTAACCTGAGAGAATAAGAGAGAGAATGCCAGAGTAGTAATCCTAGTGGAAACTATGTCGAGCAATGAATGAGTGGTCAGGCAGGCAATATAAAGCGTGGCTGACCAGTAGGAAGAGGAGGCAGGCCTGGAGGAGTACATGGAGCTGTCCTGGATAGGCTGTCAAAAGAAGGATACAGGTGAGCAGTCTTTGAGCCTAATTGAACCTTGTGTGTGTGTTGGGGGCGGAGCCTCACTGCAGGAGCAGTGAATAAATTAAAAGGATCCTGCGCGCGCTCTGTAACAGAGACGGGCACGCGCCCATGAACAGCAGCAGCTGTCACAGCTCGAGCCGCTTGCGGCTCGGCAACCGCCCGCTGGGGAGAAAGAGGGATTCCCCCAATTACCGAGACCGGAGGGAGCCGACGTCGGGAGCGCCCCGCAGTAGCAGGCAGAACACGAGGTGAGGGGAGGCCACGCTGCGGCCGCTGCGACCCCCAGATCCTCACAGTACCCCCCCTCAGGATCGGCCTCAGGACGATCCTCCCAGGGTTTAGATGGAAATTTCTTTCGAAAACGTTTGAGAAGTCCAGGTGCATGGATATCTTTAAGAGGTACCCATGATCTCTCTTCGGGTCCAAAGTCCTTCCAACGGACCAAGAACTGAACCTTACCTCTTGAGAGGCGGGAATCCAGTATAGCCTGGACCTCATACTCTTCGTTGCCCTGTATGATCACTGGGTCTGGTTTAACAGTGTGGTCCGGAAAGAGGGAACTGGAGATGAAGGGTTTGAGAAGCGAAGTGTGAAAAACATTAGGGATTCTCATGTTTTGAGGTAATTGAAGTCGGAAGGACACCGCGTTTACCTGCTCCATGATATTAAAAGGACCCAGGAACCTAGGTGCCAATTTGGGGGATGGGGTTTTGAGATGGATATACTTGGAAGACAACCAAACCTTATCCCGAGGCTTGTAGTTGGGTGCAGATCGGCGACGACGGTCAGCCTGGGTTTTAGATGTCAGGGAGGCCTTTTGAAGTTTAGATTGAATTCTGGACCAAGAGTCCTGTAGGAGGGCGATGTGTTCGTCCATGGCTGGTACTCCAGAGGAGTTTTTAGAAAAAGGTAGGCGAGCCGGATGGAATCCGTAGTTGATAAAGAAGGGAGTCTCACGGGTAGACTCGTTCCTGGAGGAATTGAAGGCATACTTAGCCCAGATAAGTAATTCTGCCCAGTCATCCTGAGAGTTAGAGACGGAGCACCTTAAGTATTTCTTGAGGGATTGATTAACCCTCTCGGTCTGTCCGTTCGATTGAGGGTGATATCCAGAAGAAAAGGAAGATGAGATGCCCAGTCTCTTGGTGAAATTCCTCCAGAATCTGGAGACGAATTGAGAGCCCCGATCAGATACGATGGATGTGGGAATCCCATGGATTCGGAAAATCTCTTTGCAGAAAATAGCAGCTAGGGCAGGTGAGGAGGGTAATCCTTTAAGAGGGATTAAATGTGCCATCTTGGAAAACCGGTCCACTACTACAAGAATGGTGTTCATGCCATTCGACCTAGGCAACTCCACAATAAAGTCCATCGATATGTGTGACCAGGGATGCTCCGGAATAGGTAAGGGTAAGAGAAGACCCTGAGGTTTCTGACGAGGAATCTTGTTACGTGCACATACCGGGCAGGACCGTGTAAATTCGAGAATAGTTTTGCCATATTGGGCCACCAGAAAGTGCGACGGATGAGATCCAACGTTTTCTTGAATCCTGGATGCCCTGCCAAATGGGCAGCATGTCCCCAGTCGAGTATCTCAGGAACAAATTTGGGATCTACGTACAAGGTGTCTTTCGGAACCTCAAGACTGGTCGGAAGATGTTTTTGGGATTTGATGATCTTCTCAAGATTCTTGAACGCCGCAGCCGCTATGATCCTTTGTTTAGGAAGGATGGACTCGGTGGTCTTTTCCGGTCTCTCTTCAGAAGAGTATTGTCTGGAGAGGGCATCCGCCTTGACGTTTTTGTGCCGGGAATATATGACAGAATAAAATTAAATCTGGAGAAAAATAACGACCAGCGGGCTTGGCGAGGACCTAAACGGCGGGCATTCTCGATGTACAACAGGTTTTTATGGTCCGTGAGAATCGTGAATGGCTCTTTTGACACCTCCCGAAGGTGCCTCCATTCTTGAAGAGCCAGCTTGACAGCCAAAAGTTCCCTATTGCCTACGTCATAATTTCTCTCCGCTGGAGAATTTTTTTTAGAGAAAAACCCGCAAGGGTGAAGTTTGTCCTGGGGAGAAAATTTCTGAGACAGAACCGCACCAGCCCCACAGTCAGAAGCATCAACCTCTAGGGTGAATGGAAAATGAGTGTTCTGATGTCGAAGGATGGGAGCAGAGACAAAGGCTTGTTTCAGCGTTTTGAAAGCCGTGGCTGCCTCGGGTGACCAAGATGAAGGATCTGCACCTTTTTGGGTCAGTGCCGTGATAGGAACGATGATGGTGGAAAAGTTACGAATAAACTTCCGGTAATAGTTGGAAAATCCTAAAAATCGCTGGATAGATTTGAGGGAGTTTGGTTGCGGCCAATCCACGACGGCTTTCAGTTTCTCTGGGTCCATGGCCAACCCTTTGTTGGAGATAATGTACCCAAGAAAGGAAGTGGTAGACTGGTGAAAAAGGCATTTCTACATTTTAGCAAACAACCGGTTCTCTCGGAAGCGTGAAAGCACAAACTTTGTGTGGATGATATGGTCCTGTAAGTTTTGGGAAAAAATAAGGATGTCATCCAGGTAGACAATCACAAAGCGATTAAGAACACCCCGAAAGATGTCATTGATAAAGTCCTGAAAAACTGCTGGTGCATTGCACAAACCGAAGGGCATCACTAGGTATTCGTAGTGCCCGCTACGGGTGTCGAAGGCAGTTTTCCATTCATCGTCTTCTCGGATACGGATGACGTTGTAAGCCCCACGGAGGTCAAGTTTGGTAAAGAGGTTGGCCCCCTGAAGCCTGTCGAAGAGTTCCGAGATGAGTGGGAGTGGATAACGATTTTTCACCGTAATATGGTTCAGACCCCGGTAATCAATACACGGTCTGAGAGTACCATCCTTCTTCTTGACGAAGAAGAATCCGGCCCCCGTGGGAGAGTTGGAATGACGTATAAAGCCCCGCTTTAGATTCTCATGAATATATTCATCCATGGCTTCCGTCCCGGGCAACGAGAGAGGATAAGATTTGGACTTTGGCAAGGTGTATCCAGGTACCAGGTCAATCGGACAGTCGTAGGAACGACGAGGGGGTAAGAGCTCAGATTGCGTCTTGCTAAAAACGTCCAAAAATTCTGCGTAAGTGGAAGGTAACTCCCCCTGAGGATTGGATGTGTTAGCTAGTAGATGGGACGGACGTTACGTAGATGAAGATTCCTCTGATATTGACCTCCAGTCAATGGGATTAGGGGATATCCAATTGATGCGCGGATTGTGCTTCTGCAGCCAGGACAGGCCAAGCGTGACCGGTGTACCCGGGGCATGAATCACGTCAAAGCCCAGGGTCTCTTTATGAGAGTGAGTAGAAAGGGTTATAGGTCCGGTCTCCAAGGAGATATATGCCGGAGTGAGTGGCCGATTATCAATCCCGACCAAGGCAACGGGGGACTTCTTCTTAGAAAGTGGGATCTGATTTTGTTCAGAAAAGGACTGATCCATGAAGTTCCCTCCTGTGCCGGAATCGATAAATGCTGCTGTGGAGGTGCGGAAGGTAGGGCCAGAAAGGGAGATGGGAATGGTCAATTTTTTAGGGAGCTCCCTTCTGAATAGGGGACAAGGAGATTTAGCACCCAGGGAGCGCCCCTTCATACTCACTGGGTTTGGTCGTTTCCCAGAGATGTTGTACTGTCACGGGTACGCTGCTCAGAAGATCCGCAATGATGGCACTACTCTCCGGTTGAGCGAAATAGTTGTTAGGGTGCCCGAGGTTGCTGTACTCCGAGTTGCATCGGCTCTGGGGCTTCCAGCGCAGGCAGCGGGGAGAAGACGGGTCTCGAGGTAGTAGAGAACCTGGAGAAAGGAGCACGGAAAGGCATAGACCGGGGTTGCTGACGCTGAGCGCGGCGTACCTGAAGATGCTGGTCCATACAAATGGCCAGGGTGATGAGGTCCTCCAGACGTCCTGGCCTGGGTTGAGAAGCAAGTTCATCCTTCAGGGAGTCCGATAGGCCTTTCCAGAAGACAGGGACTAAGGCCTCCTGACCCCAACGAGTCTCAGCTGCTATGGTCCTGAATTCCAAGGCGTATTGGGCCACAGGCCGACATCCCTGTGTAAGCTGCAGCAGGGAATCAGAAGCAGTCTCTTGTCGTGCGGGGGTATCGAAGACCTGTCGAAAGTCTCGTCTGAAGGCTGCATAATCTCGAGTAATATCAGGACGCAGTTCCCAGATCGGGGAGGCCCATGCCAGTGCATTACCTGTGAGCAGACTGTACACATAAGCTACCTTTTTCCGACCAGTAGCAGACAGCTGCGGAGCCATCTTGAACTGGATCTCACACTGGTTGAGAAAGCCACGAAAAGCGTGGGGATCCCCTGCGTAGGGCTTCGGAGCCGGAATCTTCGGAGCTGAGGATGAAGTGGATGTAGAATCTGACTGCGCCGGCAGTGCAGCCGCAGATGGTGCCTGTAGAGAAAGGTCCTGTACCTGTTGGGAGAGGAGAGCCACTTGATCCGTTAAGGCCTGTATTTGTTGGTACATGGCCGTCATCATAGCGTCCACATCTGTCTGGTCTGCGTCTTGTGGGCTCGACATAATGTTACGCCGGTGCTGCCCGCAGACCAGATCCGTCCCTTCTATTGAGGTGAGGAACGTATATGGGCACGCACCCGCAGCAAAAGGAGCGTGTCCAGAGTGTGGTGTTTTAGGCGTTGCCAGGCCGGGTGATGTTAGCTAGCAATACTCGCCGGTACCGGTGAAGAAGTGCCGTCATGGTTGCCGTTTAGCTAAGGTCAGGGATTGGAGAATTCCGGAAGGTCATTGTCCAGGCAGGGGTCGAGAGCCAGAGATAGACGTCCGCCAAGCCAAGTCGTAACCTGAGAGAATAAGAGAGAGAATGCCAGAGTAGTAATCCTAGTGGAAACTGTCGAGCAATGAATGAGAGGGAGGACAGGCATTATAAAGCGTGGCTGACCAGTAGGAAGAGGAGGGAGGCCTGGAGGAGAGCATGTAGCTGTCCTGGATAGGCTGTCAAAAGGAGGATAAAAATGAGCAGTCTTTGAGCCTAATTGAAACTTGTGTGTGTGTTGGGGGCGGAGCCTCACTGCAGGAGCAGTGAATAAATTAAAAGGATCCTGCATGCGCTCTGTAACAGAGACGGGCGCGCGCACATGAACAGCAGCAGCCGTTGCGGCTCGGCAACCACCCGCTGGGGATGAGGAGGGAGTCCCCCAATTACCGAGACTGGAGGGAGCCGACGTCGGGAGCGCCCAGCAGTAACAGGCGGAACACGAGGTGAGGGGAGGCCACGCCGCGGCCGCCACGACCCCCGGATCCTCACAATAAGACACAGAGTGCATACCCACATACCCAATTGAGGGGATATTAATGCATATAAAGCCGTAATGCAGTAGGTGGATTTAAAGCGTCTGCAGCCGTATCAAGAGAGTGGACTAGAGAGTCAAAATCAGAAGAAAACTGTGCAAAAACGCACATAGTGAAGTACATAAAGATATATTTTATATATAAAAAGGTAAGTAATCTGCGTACATCAAATAAGTAGGGAAAAAGCATTGACTGTGATAAACACAGATGTTACCAATCAGCAGAACTGTACACGAAAGGGAATCATCTAGTCTCGATGGTACAAGGGGATCGTCTCGGCTCGTCAGTGGCGGTGGCCTCTCTCATCAGTGGCACTATGGATCCGTCTCGGAGCTGGCGTCCCTTCTATCAGGATGGTCTCTTTTCGGCAAGATGTATTCCGGAAATGTGAAGACTGTCTCTCCTTGTGGTGTAATAATCACATCCCAGTGATGGTCACAAATTCGAAATGTCCATAAATGCTGGCTGTCCGTGTATCACAGATTGATTAATATCCCAAGTAGATACCTGGTATGCAGTGAACCGGTCAGTGATGTCATTGTTAGTCGCGCACGCTCCTCCACGGTGCGTCGCATATACAGAGCGTCAAACTCGATACACAAGCACACAGTGTGTTACAAGGGGATCACAAGCTAAGAAAAATAATGAAAAGTGACAATCCTACGTGTTTCGTAGCGGCAATGCTACTTCCTCAGGAAACGCGTAGGATTGTCACTTTTTGTTATTTTTGTCAATAGTATACATACAGAGTTTGGTCATGGTCATTTAATACACATTCACATTCACCCATAATATTCATAATTTATTGGTTGTAGCGCTGAGATTTAGGGTTTTTTAGTTAGTCACAGTATTATAGATTTCATCCATCTCACACCCACCAGCTGCTAACCACACTATGGCACTATTCACAAATAGAGCACTAATGGACATGGATTTCAGTGTTTTTTTTGATGAAACCAGTGAAACCATGGACCTAGAAATGGAAAATTTGGAGACACATTTTTCCAAATTAGAAAAATTGTTAAGTCAGGAAATACGACAAAAATGGGACACTTTCACAAAAAAAATATTTAGAGCTCAAAAGGGTACCTAGAAGTTTACGGATTCTAAAAACACCAACTATTGATTTGGACAATGAGGGCTTTATGTGCGATGGAACAACATTTTAGACACCTGTTCTGTAGGGTTAATGCAGTTATTCATTAAACATAGAAGTACCACATTCGAAAAAATTGATGGGGAAATTAACAAAATCAAGGATCAACTAGAACCCTTTATGACATTACCTGAATATAAAATCTTAGAAGATATAGTCATTCAAAGGATGGCTAAGCTTGGTAAAGTGGTCAAAATTATTAAACAGAAAAAATTCACACGGGATAAAAAGGATTATGATGAGGGCAAAGAGAGAAATTGGAAAAGAGATAAAAGTATTTCCACTAATGATGTTGTAGAGACCAACCCAGATTTGGCCCCAAGTCAAGAGACTATAAAATTGAGGAAAGGGTCCAACAATAAAAATGTAGAGCCCATGGAACGTGTAGATCCACGACCCAAAATTGAAAAACTATCTGGGGTCAGTAAAGGGGGTAAAAAACAGAATTCAAATCATGATAAAGATTGGCCTAGGTCTGACCACCAGGAACATGATGGACCATGTATTTAGGGGTTATCGTGAGAGATCCCCCATTCATAGATCTAAGGATAGATCTAATGGGCATTCCAATAAGGGATCTACTCATTTTTTAGAATACCGCAGGGACCACGAACCACTACTGGAACAGTGGAGAGAAACAAGAAACCCACAAATAAGGCAACAATATGGGAAAATGGAAAGAACAAGGTCAAGAATAAACGATTTAGAGGAAAAAGAGGAGGGACACGAAAGAGAAAAAGACAAGACCCAGGGAGAAATTGGTACGAAAGAAAACCAGTATCTTCCACCTTAGTTCATATCCACTAACAGCAGTTGATATGAGGGTTTTTGAAAAGGGTCTTAACTACGCCCCAGTTCGTGGTCCAAATATGTTTGAACTCTATGTTGATATACACAAATTTGTGCGAAGGCTCACGCTAAAAAAGTCTTTTTTAAGGGATCCTGTGAGCAGAGCACTCAACATGGAGAGTCAAACCACCAATGGAAATTTAAAACCCCCCCTTACACCCTTTAAAAACAAATCAACTTTTTAGCCTAGGGCATCAAGGGTAATTTTATAGACACATTCATATGGTTATCGGTGATCTTGAGGCATCTGGGAGTAATTTCAAGTGTAAAAAGCAAAATATAACAAAAGAGAAAGAGGCAATTCGGTCTCTAGCTGATAATAAAAACATTGTAATAAAATCAGCAGATAAGGGAGGAGGTCGGGTCGTGATGGACACGAGTTTCTATAGGGAGGAGTCCAGTAGGATCTTGAGTGACGATTTCACTTATAGAAAACTAGAAAAGAACCCCACTGAGCTCTTTCAGAAGGAGTTGTCCAACATTTTAGGCAAGGGATTTGAAGATGAAGTAATTACGAAAAAAGAAATGGAATTTCTGATGGTAGAACAACCTACAGTAGAATACCAGTATTTTACTTCATCCCAAAAATCCACAAAAATCCAACCAGACCCCCGGGACGTCCGATCATATCTGGTATTGGGTTTCTAACATCCAATATATCCCAATTCTTGGACTACTTATTACAGCAATATGTAGTGAAAGTTCCATCTTATCACAGGGACACTGTGACGGGAGCTTTGTGACAGGCTATAATAATACACCAAATAACTGGGTTGAACTGAACGAGGCTTAGATATAATAAAGTATATTTATTCCTTAAATAGGTGAACACAGCAATATAGTACAGTAACAGGCAAGAAGTAGCACTTACTTGGGGGTGGGGAATGAGAAGTATCAAGTAGCAATTCTCCAGCAATCAGGTAACAATCAAGATGGTATCAGAAGACAATGGATATAGGATTGACCACAGTTTATATATCTTTTCAATCCTATCCTTAACATTGAGTACAGGCCATTGGATAGCAATTAACTGTAGCCAATCTTTAACGTGGGAACACATTTTAATCCATGCCCCCCAGCTAGTTAGCTCATGCTCACTAGGACCCTGAGGGTGTCATTTCTGTAGCCCCACATTTACATCAGGGATCCCAGCCAGTCTAGCAAAAGGGATATCTGGCAGGATGCCCCTTGTCCACAGGTGTAAAACCTGACACTCACAAACCACTCTAGTTTGAGGCGTCTCCGCCTTCAGGAAAACAGGGAAGGTGACAAAATCCTTTGAACAGTACTTAAGTCCTAGACATTGAGTCGCCTCTCTGACCATATGCTTCCTTGTATGCAAAGGAATTTCCTCTCGGTTTTATCCCTGCCTTGGGATACAGTATTACAGGTAAAATACAAACATATTAAAATATTCGGTTCCATTCGGTCCAGCGGGTCCAAACTACCCAGATCTCAATGCCGGAACTGGGATGCCATATGGTCCAAGTTTCAGCCTGCTACGACCTTTGGAACCAGAGTTACACAAATACCCCTTAAACCATTTCTTATTTTAATACAAAAATCTCCGCTGTATATTAAATCACGGTTTTTCACTAAATCGCCATTGAAAACAACGGGCTCCGCAGCCATAGACGTTCAATGGCAAACCGCCGCCGTTGGCGGCTATGGGAATCCACCGCCATAGACTTTCAATGGGGCATCGCCGCCTTTGAAGTCTATGGGAGAATTCCCGAACTTTCAAGGGGGTCCATACTCCGTCGGGTTGGTCCAAGAGGGTCAAGGATGGTTCTGCAGCCATGCCGGAGCAGTGCCTACAGGTACCCAAACCCTGGTCCTCAGGACCCTCCGGAACCGGAGGTATGGATTCATTTGACATAGTCAAATTCCTGAGCTTTTTCTGCCACCGCCATTGGAACCTATGGCGCGACCCGCTCTCTCGGCACGACCTTTCTCGGGGGTCCAGAATTCGGGGACCTGGTCTGGTCGAGTGGGGGGAGGTCTAGGAACTAGGGGCAAAAATAATTTTATTTCTGGGTGCCCTAGCACTGTAGATTCCCACGCCACTTAACGTTGAACTTGACTAATCAGTGATCAAAGCTCTTTTTCAGAAAAAGTATCCGCTTTGCGGTTTTGCGGTTTGGACGGCAGCCAACTCGTTCCTCGAAAGCGCAGTCGAGGAATCTCCATTGAAGTCAATGAGCCCATTGACTTACAATGGGAAATCGCCGCTCCTCCTCTCGGACGCCACCTGCTGGTCTTCGAGGGAAACAGGTCCAAAACAGCAAGATCCGCCATTGAAATGCATTGAGCTCTAATGGCGGCCTATGGGACTCTGCAAAATGGTGCCTGAAAAGGCGGGAAAATTACACAAAGGGCTATAATCACTAAAGAACTATTAACCCTTGCCCTCCCAGATGGATCCCAGTGTGTGTGTGATGCAGACACTGATATAACACGATATAACAATAAAGCATGGGGACAGGGGATTATACATTTTCATGCTATAACAAGGGTTAAACCACATTTCTGGACCACAGCCCAGTTAACCCCTTGTCTCCCTGGTGAGGTCAGGGGATGGCCAAATGGGGTGCAACCCCTTTAATACCGGACCACCCCCTTTCTCCCTCTACACCTCCCCTTCTTAATGGGTGACCTGTGGCCCACTGGCCCTAACGGGGAGTGGGGCACTGCTGGCACCATTAATGAATTCAGTCTCAGAGGGATAGTCCTGGCGTGAAAGTCCATCAGCATTGCTGTTTTCACTGCCCTTTTTGTGTTGAATGGTAAATTCAAATTCTTGCAAAGCCAAGCTCCATCTCAGCAACTTGGCATTCTCCCCTGATACCCTCTGTAGCCAACACAGGGGATTGTGGTCTGTGATGACCATGAAAGCCCTCCCATATACATAGGGCTGGAGCTTTTTGAGTGCCCACACAATGGCCAAGCACTCCTTCTCAATGGTGGCATATGCCACCTCCCTGGGGAGTAGTTTATGACTGAGATACACCACAGGATGCTCTCTACCGTCGTCTCCCACCTGGCTCAGTACAGCTCCAATACCAAAGTCTGAGGCATGAGTCTGAATGAGAAAATGCTTGGTATAGTCTGGGGCAGCCAGTATGGGGGCTCCAGCAAGCGCAATTTTCAGTGCCTGGAAAGCAGTTTCACAGGCAGGAGTCCAGGTAATAAGCACAGGCAGTTGCTTCTTAGTCAGATCAGTCAGGGGTTTGGCCACGGCGCTATACTGTGGGATAAATTTCCTATAGTAACCTGCGGTGCCCAAAAATGCCATGACCTGTTTCTTGGTTTTTGGAACAGGCCACTGAACTATGGCTTCTACATTGGCTGGCTCTGGTTTGAGGTGCCCTCCACCCACCCTGTGCCCTAAGTACAGAACCTCTGCCATCCATACCATACACTTAGTGGGTTTCAAGGTAAGCCCAACCTCCCTGATCCTATCCAGCACCGCAGCTACATGTCCTAAGTGGAATTCCCAGGAATTACTAAAGACAGCAATGTCATCTAAGTAAGCCCTGGCATAGCTCTGCATCCCTTCCAGTAACCTATTGACCAGGCGTTGGAAGGTAGCCGAGGCATTCTTCATCCCAAATGGCATCACTAAAAACTCATAGAGGCCACTTGGAGTGATGAATGCTGACTTCTCCCTAGCCTCCAGGGTCAGTGGGATTTGCCAATAGCCTTTGCTCAAATCCATGGTGGTCAGATACTTTGCCCCTGCGAGTTCATCCAGTAACTCATCCATGCGGGGCATGGGGTAAGCATCTGACACCGTCCCAGCGTTGTGCAAGCGGTAGTCCACACAAAACCGGGTGGTCTTGTCCTTCTTAGGGACTAGGACTACCGGACTTGCCCAAGGGCTCTGGGATGGAGTAATTACCCCTAGGGTCAGCATCTCCTCTATTTCCCTCTCCATACTTGTCTTGACCTCTGCTGACAATCTATAAGCGTGCTTATGCAGAGGTTGCAGGTTCCCTGTGTGCACTGGGTGTTTTGTGAGATGTGTGGTCCCTGGCATGTCAGTGAAGAGGGCCCTATACTTAGCTAGCATGTCCCTGGCTTCTCCCTTCTGCCTAGCACTCAACTGTGCCCCTATCTCCACCTGCTCCACAGTGTTCCCCTGCCTAGCCTCCCCAGGGAGATCAGGCAGAGCATTGCTCGCCGGACCCTCCAGCAGTGGGCTACAAATGGCCATCACTGCTCCCATACTCGGTGCTCTGTACTCTTTCAACATGTTAATGTGATATGTCTTGTGCCTCTGAGGCTCTACCTGTACAACGTAGTTGCACTCATTCATCTTTCGGACAACCGGGTACGGTCCCGACCAGGCAGCCATCAGCTTGTTCTCCTGAGTGGGTTTGAGAACAAGCACCTGCTGTCCTGGGATGAATTCTCTGCTACGGGCATGCCGGTCATACCATTGCTTCTGCTTGGTCTGAGCGGCCCTGAGGTGGTCCTGGGCCACCCCCATGAGCATCTCTAACCGGTCTCGGGGATCTACTACATACTGGATCGCTGAAGCATCAGTAGCAGTAGTCTCCCCTTCCCTTCCCTCACGGAATAGGTCCAGAGGTCCACGTACCCTGCGGCCATACAGTAGCTCGAAGGGGGAGAAGCCTGTAGATTCCTGCGGTCCCTTTCGGTAGGCAAACAGCAAGTGCTGTAAATGAATCTCCCAGTCTTTCCCCTCCGCCTCTATTTAGGTCCGAAGCATCTGCTTCAGGGTACCGTTAAACCTCTCACATAATCCGTTTGTCATGGGATGGTAAGGGGTAGTGCGCCGGTGCTGTACACCGCATGAATCCCAGAGACAATGTAGCAGTTCACTCATGAACTGTGACCCCTGATCGGTTAGGATCTCACTAGGGAAATCTACCCTAGAGAAAATGTTCAGCAAGGCTGCTGCCACTGTCTTGGCATCTATGGTGCCAAGCGCTACCGCCTCAGAGTACCGGGTGGCAAAATCCACCACCGTGAGGATGTAGCGCTTCCCTGACCTGCTAGGAATCATAAGGGGTCCTATAAGGTCCATTGCTACCTTCTGGAAGGGTTCCCCTATTATTGGTAGGGGTCTCAGGGGTGCCTTCACACGGTCGCCCGCCTTACCCACTTGCTGGCAGGCATCACAAGAGCGGCAGAAATTGCTCGCATCCCGTGATGCCCCCGGCCAGTAGTAATGCTGTAATAACCGGGCTCGCGTTCTGGTGACCCCCTGATGTCCCGCTAACGGAATAGAGTGAGCTACCCATAACAGTTACTGTTGGTACCCCGGGGCACTACTAGCTGTCGCTTACCGGTCACCCCCTCCTCTATCCCTGGGTTCCCTTCTCTATACAGGAGTCCCTTATGCCATAGGCAGTGCTCAGTGCCTTCCCCTGCCTGACATTCGGACGCCCGAAGTCTCACGCCGGCCAGGGTAGGGTCTGTCTTCACTGCCTCCCTAAACTGGGCTCCTAAGTCTGGCCACCCCCCAGTCATATCATTGTCCGGAGAATGGGGAAGGGTGAGGGGAAACAGTAAGTCAGTCTGTGGTTGCAACTGATCCTGGCTTACCTCCCCGGGCTCCTCTGCGCCCTCCGCTAACGTTGGTCCCAAAGGCTGGGGGACTGGCGCCGCCGACATGGCCACGTTCTGGCTCCGGGTAACCGCCGCCACTGCAGCGGGCTTGGGCACCAGGTCGGAGGTGCAGGTCATCGGTCCCAGATCGTTGCCAAGAAGAATTTCAGCATCCAAGCCGGGTAAAAACCCCACCTCCCGCACACCCTTGCCCACCCCCAATCCAAAAAGATTCTGGCCACTTGCAAGAAACGTGGCTCTCCGTCTGCCACAGTGATCTGCATCCCAGGGCCTGGGAGCAATTCCTCTGGCCGGACCATATCAGGTCGGACCAGGGTCACTGCAGCTCCTGAATCCAGCAAGCCGACTGCTTGCCGGTCACCGACTGTAACCGGGGTGAGATGTCTGCTCTGGCCGTCCGTCTGCTGCAGGGCTGCGCTGATCTGTCCTCCGCTCCTGGCTGTAGGCACCGATGAAACCGGGATAGGGGTGACATGGGACGTCTCGCAGGGAGTTGTTTCAATGACCGGTCTGGGTTCTTTGGTGGAAGCCACCCGCATGCGGGCTACAGGCTTTGCAGCTGGGGTGCGTTGCCCCTGATGGGGTCCACTGGAACGCAGGGGTTCCGGGCAATCTGGTCAAATGTGACCAGTGCGGTTACAGTTGTAGCACCGGCGCTCGTGCCGGAGCTCCCCCGCCTTCTGTGGACTGCTGTCTGCAGGTGGCCTCTGAGTCCATTGGGGGGTATTTGCAGATTTCTTTCCCGGCGGCGGCGGCGGCGGCAGCGCCTTGGCGGGCATCAGGGCTCAGCTGGCCACATAGTCATCTGCTAGCCTCGCCGCCTCCGTGTAAGTCTTGGGCTTTTTGTCGTACACCCAAGCCCTCACCGCCGCCGGGCACTGCTGCATGAGCTGCTCCTGAAAGATGAGGTCCAGCAGGCATTGGTAAGTCCTGGCCTCATAGCCCTCCACCCAGCGTATCCCGTACAAAGCCATGCGGGTCACATAGGTGACGTAGGACTCCAGAGGCTGCCTCTCTTCCAGTCGGAATTTACCCCAGTAGGCTTCAGGGGTAAAACCGTACTGAAATAGCAACAGTTCTTTCAGGTGGTCATAGTCATCAGCATACTCCTCTGGAAGCGCCATCATCGTCTGCTTAGCCAAGCCAGACAGTAAGGGGTCCAAATGTGCAATCCTATGCTGGGGAAGCACTTTGTACCGCCGGCACTGCGTTTCAAAGTTCTTTAAGAAACTGTCAATCTGATCAGTGCCTTCCACGAACTTGGTGAGACTGTGCTGGTCCAGTTTGAGTTCATCTGTGCTGGGTTGGACAGGGGGGCAATAAGCGGGTCTGTTCACTGCCATAGAGATAAACTGTAGCCGCTCCTCAGGTGTCCCTCTGTCACTCCACGCTGTAATCAGTGCCAACATTTCAGGGGTGAACGGACTGGTAGCCGCAGCCACCAGTGCCCTTCCTGTTGCACTGGTCCCTGGAGGTGCACTTGTTCCCTCCCCGGGATTCTGCCGCCCCAGCACTGGGTTCCTTCCCTGAGCTCCGGTCGGCTGTACAAGGGCAAGCTGAGCCGTATCCTGAGGCTCTGCAAGCCAGGCTTCATAGTCACTGATTGTTGCTATCATGTCTGCGACCGCCTGGTTCTCCTACTCCAGTCCATATTCACGGCACTTGTCTTTCAGCTGAGTTCTAGTCCTTAGGTTGAATGAGCCTTCCGCTTCACTCATGGTTCTGGGTTGCAGCAGTGAGGTGGTGCTACAACTTGTGTTAACTGTTGCACTACCGTGTGTTCAATATCTTTAGTCCCAGGAACTCACAATTACCATCGAGTTCCCACTATATTACTGTATCCCTCAGTACACTGTAATACAGGTCCAGTTCAATCTCGCCGCTGCCACCAGTTTTATTACTGTATATGCCTGTGACGGGAGCTTTGTGACAGGCTATAATAATACACCAAATAACTGGGTTGAACTGAACGAGGCTTAGATATAATAAAGTATATTTATTCCTTAAATAGGTGAACACAGCAATATAGTACAGTAACTGGCAAGAAGTAGCACTTACTTGGGGGTGGGGAATGAGAAGTATCAAGTAGCAATTCTCCAGCAATCATGTAACAATCAAGATGGTATCAGAAGACAATAGATATAGGGTTGACCACAGTTTATATATCTTTTCAACCCTATTCTTAACATTGAGTACAGGCCATTGGATAGCAATTACCTGTAGCCAATCTTTAACGTGGGAACACATTTTAATCCATGCCCCCCAGCTAGTTAGCTCATGTGCACTAGGACCCTGAGGGTCTCATTTCTTTAGCCCCACATTTACATCAGGGATGCCAGCTAGTCTAGCAAAAGGGATATCTGGCAGGATGCCCCTTGTCCACAGGTGTAAAACCTGACACTCACAAACCACTCTAGTTTGAGGCGTCTCCGCCTTCAGGAAAACAGGGAAGGTGACAAAATCCTTTGAACAGTACTTAAGTCCTAGACATTGCGTCACCTCACTGACCATATGCTTCCTTGTATGCAAAGGAATTTCCTCTGGGTTTTATCCCTGCCTTGGGATACAGTATTACAGGTAAAATACAAACATATTAAAATATCCGGTTCCGTTCGGTCCAGCGGGTCCAAACTACCCAGATCTCAATGCCGGAACTTGGACACCATATGGTCCAAGTTTCAGCCCGCTACGACCTTCGGAACCAGAGTTACACAAATACCCCATTGGAACCTATGGCGCGACCCGCTCTCTCGACACGACCCTTCTCGGGGGTCCAGGATTCGGGGACCCGGTGGTGGTCAAGTGGGGGGAGGTCTTGGAACTAGGGGCAAAAATAATTTTATTTCTGGGTGCCCTATCACTGTAAATTCCCACGCCACTTAACGTTGAACTTGACTAATCAGTGATCAAAGCTCTTTTTCAGAAAAAGTATCCGCTTTGCGGTTTGGACGGCAGCCATCTCGTTCCTGGAAAGCGCAGTCGAGGAATCTCCATTGAAGTCAATGAGCCCATTGACTTACAATGGGAAACCGCCGCTCCTCCTCTCGGACGCCACCTGCTGGTCTTCGAGGGAAACAGGTCCAAACAGCAAGATCTGCCATTGAAATGCATTGAGCTCTAATGGCGGCCTATGGGACTCTGTAAAATGGTGCCTGAAAAGGCGGGAAAATTACACAAAGGGCTATAATCACTAAAGAACTATTAACCATTGCCCTCCCGGATGGATCCCAGTGTGTGTGTGATGCAGACACTGATATAACACGATATAACAATAAAGCATGGGGACAAGGGAATATACATTTTCATGCTATAACAAGGGTTAAACCACATTTCTGGACCGCAGCCCAGTTAACCCCTTGTCTCCCTGGTGAGGTCAGGGGATGGCCAAATGGGGTACAACCCCTTTAATACCGGGCCACCCCCTTTCTCCCTCTACAGACACCTCCCATGTATTAAATCTTGTCCAGGGACTAAGGTGGTATGAACAACTAGTCTGATTCACGTGTGACGTGGTGTCCTTGTATACTACTATTGAACATAATGATGGTCTAAGAGCGGTCCAGTTAGTATTGGAGGAGGATGGGAATGTAGATGAAAATTTGAAGTTGTTCATCCTGGAGGGGATTAAACATATTCTCACACATAACTATTTTATCTATGATGGAGAATTTTTCCTCCAGACATGCGGCACTGCGAATGGAACCAGGTTTGCACCAAGCTATGCAAATTTATTCATGGCTATGTGGAGCGGAGTCAAATATGGAGTGGTAATCCCCATGGTGCAAGCCTGGTGCTCTGGAAGAGATTTATCGATGATGTGCTGTGTGTCTGGAGGGGAACTATGGAAGAACTAGACGTGTTCAAACTACATTTGAACAGTAATCCTTATAACATCAAATTTACATTTACTAGCCATCGCAACAGTATCAATTTCTTGGACCTCACCCTATATGTGGAGAGTGGTGTGGTACACACTAAAACATACCACAAAGAGGTAGATGCCAACACATACCTCTTGGCGTCCAGCCACCACCACCCTAGGTGGATACAGAATATCCCACTGGGTCAGGCCTTAAGAATTAAGAGAAATTGTTCTCAGGAACATGTGTGTACTTAACAGTTATACTCTCTCTCAATGAATTTTTCTCTGAGAGTGTTCAACATGGATAGGGTAAATCAAGCTCTCCTCACTGTTTGGGACATTGATAGAACATCCCTTATTAGTATGGATAAAAAAATCAAAGATAACAAAAAGGAAGAATTCATACCGTTTATTACCAAGTTTAATAGTATGGCCCAAGAGATAAAGAAAACTTTTTATAAACATTGGGGAATTCTCCAAAGAGACCCCATCTTAAAATACTTTTTACCTGTCTGTCCACAGATTGTTTATAAATGAGCTAAATATTTGAAATCTGAGTTGGCGCCCAGTTGCCCCCTAAGTGGGGCTAGACAACACAACACCACATGGTTAGCCAATTTTAAAGGCTATTGCACATGTGGGAAATGTATAGGGTGCTCATTCAGCCTCAAATGTGACCATTTCAGTCCAATGTGATGGGCAGCAAGTATGACATAAACACTTTCATCAACTGTAAGAGTAAATTTTGTGTATACTTGCTTGAATGTCCCTGCGGACTGCAATATGTGGGCAGGACAGCGTAGATTGGCAGAACGTGTGTATAACATTAAAAGGGGTTTGGAGACACATAGGGCCTCATGCAGAGAGCATCGTTATTTCAAAACTCGCCATTTTTTGTACAATTTCGCGCAGAAAACTGCAGAAACTGGCGAGTTACGAAAAACGCGCCAATTTTTTTTCTATTTCTAAAACTCGCCTCGCGGCTGGCGAGAACTCCATCTCGCTATTTTTAAAACTCTCCGAATGCAGAGAGGTACGAACGGCATGTAGCGGCTGTTCGCGCCAGGAAAATGGCGCGATTTTCTCATTTTAGCCGCGCCAGGAAAAGTTGGCAATAAGATGGCGCTCGCCGCCTATAGCAGAGGGGACAAAAAATGCGCGATTTTTTCTTTACACATTTCTGAAGCGCGCATCTTTCCCATGTAAACTTGCCACACGCATCCATGTTAAACATAGCAGAATTCGAACTTTTCTGCATATGGAGAATAAAACTCTCCAAAAAAGCTACTTTTTATGAAATTCGCCAATTTGAAAATTCTATGCTCTCTGCATGAGGCCCATAGTGTCTCCAACCACTTTAAAATGACACACAATCAGAAACCAGTTGGCCTCATATGCAGGGGAATAGATTGTACGAAAGCTAATTGGAGGGGGGGTGACAGGCTCAATTATTTATCCAAAAGGGAGAGCTTTTGGATATATACCTTGAAGACCCTGTCACCCAAAGGCCTTAATATAGAATTCAATCTGACATCCTTCTTTTTAAAAGAATAACCCATTGTTTTAGGAGAATAACACACTGCATTAAGAGTACATTCATGATTTTTGTTAGGACAATGCCACTAATTCCCAGGATGTTAGCACTCTAGTGGTAGTATCTGTCTGACAAATGTGGGTGTATTTTATTGCAGGTATTTTATATGTATTACAAATTTTTATGATTGTACCATGAGGGGTGTGTATTGCACTTTATTGTATAAATACCACTGACATTGAACAACTGCCCATACCACTGAGGAGGTGACGGTCTTTGCGTCTTGAAACGAGTTTGGGAAGGAGGAGTTGAGGTGTCTGTTGGCAAGGAGGGTTGTGGTGGCGCCTCTGTGTGACGTCAGTGAGGTGCGCGGAGAGTTACGCCAGAATTGGGGCTGCGAGCAGTGAGAGCGCTCGCAGCACTTAGCGTTATACCCAGAACCCGAACACAAGTTGCAGACGGCACATCGTAATTGTTTTATTGCGGCCAGGTTTATGTAAGTAAGCTTTTGGCTGTGTGTCATTTTATTACATTTTTCTAGCAGTCTGCACTATTTTTCCTATTGTAATTTTCTCCTTGGGGACCCACGGAGGATACTTTAAGTACATGCTCTGGGGAAGTAATAGAAGAGGCTGACTGAGCGGTGACAACATGTGGGATTTGTGGAGTCAAGGAAAAGACGCGGGCAAAAGAACAGATTCTCTCAATCAAACATATCAAGATTTATTCTTGTGAGTAGGCATTTATAGAACTGCAGCCCAGTGCTTGATACTGCGCAATGGTGTGTTTTTCTTTATCTATTTATCTATAGGAGGATTACTGAGGTGCCAGCCAGCAGTAGATTCCTTGCTTCACTTCTGCATTAACCATCAAGAGGACTTTAGAGCCCAATGGACAATTCTATGGACTTGGGTAAATTGTTGTCATAGAGCCGGGGATCCCACATTGTTCCATCAATGTAGAAGTAATACCATAATGTTACGTGACTAAAATATTTGTTAACATTCATCATAACATGTCACAGAACACTTTTGAGCTCTACAGCTCACACCTGTAGTCCCCCCCCCTGCTTTCTTTAATTAGACCGCGTTTACTTCCTGGTTGCCAGTTCAATTAGTATTGTAAACAAAAAGGAGCACACCAGAGATACCTGGTTGACACAGAATGTGATAGTGAAGCTTCCCAGCCTAGTTTAGTTCAACGTTAGAGCTGCTGTCCAGAATAGCAGAGGTTGTGGGGTCTGAGCCTGTTGGGCTTTACGCAAATACCACCTTTATCACAAGAGGCATATAGACTTGTCAGTATTGGTTTTATGGAAATATTGTATGAGGAAGTCTGGGTGACTCATTTAAATATACGTTGTATATCTCATTTGCATGTACCTCAGTGGTGCCCATTTTTGAGCACAGGTACTGTACCTCTCCCTATGTTATTTGGAGGGAGTTTCGAGGAGATAACTTGAGGTTCTACTAAATTAGGTCTCTGTCTCTATAACTCTGTAAGGACCTGCATGCAAGGACTGAGTCATTCTATATAGAAAGCTATACTGACTACACCACCTGACTCCCCACAGCCACTTGTCCTGTTCTCCAGTGCTTCACAACAAGCTTGCTACCCTGGAGACAGGTTCTCTGTTTCACTGCTTGGAAACTCCCAGACTTGCTGCTGACTCTTGCGAAACCATGGTATCAATTTCCGACTTGTCCTATTACTCTGCTGCTTGCTCCCTGCTCTGACCTTTGACTTGTTTGACTATGCTTCTGTTTAACACCTAACCTTGGATCATCTGATTACGCCATCTGCTGGCTCCTTCCTGAACTTTCTGAATCCATCGCACCGCAGATCTGGTTACAGTTACCAATGAGCATCCCTATTGATCCAGTATTACAGACTCTCCCCGTGGATTCTCCTTTGAACCTTGACATTCTGTCTCCCCCCCCCATATTTCATGCTCTGGAAGCAGTAAGCATCACCATTCCACTTGAAAAATGCTATGTGTGGATTGGCTGTTTAACCGTGCAGTTAGTCGTTTTTTATAGGCGCGGCTTCAACGTAATACAGAATACCACTTGTTGTCAAATTTTATTCCATAACTTATGACCATGTCAAACAGTTCATTTGTACAAGGATTAACTCATAGCTACTAGAATATGCCCCTAAGAGAATGTAAACCTATCTGAATCAGATGTAACAAACTTAATTAACAATAGTTGTACATCTGGAATAATTGTGAACATACATTGGAGGGGCATTTTTAAAACATTCTTAAAGATAAACTGATGCAATCCCTGGTGCATTAAAAGTACAGTATTTGCTTTTTCCCCCATTTTCACATGTCTGAAATAGGGATGCGTCTTAGAATCGATGTACTAAAAAAAATCAGCTAGGGGGCGCTGCTGGAGATGCCGGCTTCACAGTGTACAGCAACAGCATGGCAACGATCACACCTCCCCTCTCCCCCTTTCCCACTCTCCTCCTCTATCCCTCTCCCCTCTGAGTGCAGAGCAATCAGCTGGAGATGCCTGCCAGGGATCTTCACATTGCCCAGCAGCCCCTCCCCCTGTGGAATCTCTGTGTGAACTGCAGTAGGTGTAGAGGGGTGTGTGTGTGTGTGTGTGTGTGTGTGTGTGTGTGTGTGTATGTGAGTGTGTCTGTGTGCCTCTCTGTGTGTCTGTGTTACCAAGGATCAAGGATGCGTCTTAGAATCGAGGACATAGGGTAGTGTATTTTTTCCTGAAGCTTTTTGTTTGCATCAAGGAATATTTCATACAGAGCGCTCAGTGTATCAGCACTCTTCTGTAAGGAAACACGGCTTTAGATAGTTGGAAAATCCTTACATTATCTGCAGCATTGTAATATTCATAGAGGTAATGTATCAAAGTAGAAAGACACCTTTTGTATTTTTTCCAGATCTCATTGTAATGATATGGTGGCTATGAATCAAAAGACACACAAATGTCCCTTCCACCATAAAATTGTGATCCTGTGTCTCTAAGCATTGCTATATTTAGGACTGTATATTTTTTTTTTTGCAGTGTGATCTGGCTATAAATGATATGAGGAGAAAGGAGCAGTAACGTGAGGCACAAACAATAAGGCAATGCATCAAATTCTGCGACTGCATACATTCTACCCTTTTATTAATGCATCTTTGATGCTTTTCAGTTTTCAGTTAACAAACGCATCTGACTACTATCTGTGTTCAATGTGACGCTCAATTAACAATCAGAAAAATGTTTGCATTTGTTGTTCATCTGATTACACTTTTCAGAAGCTTTGTATAGTATGAAATTCTCAGTTTCTGTGGGCTTTTTTAAGCCAGGATTTGTATCACATAGGAAGAGACACATACCCTCCCCCGCATCATTAGAAACAAACCCTTAAAATGGGTTATGTAACATATTTATTGCATGTGGGCAGTGTTGCACAGTAATGACCTACTTATCCAATAAAAGGGCCTACTTTCTTCACTGAGAAACACTAAAGCAAAAACATTTTTAAAATATTAAAGATTTCTCATAGTAATAAGTACATGGCCATTAACGACACTGATTATGACCGATGTTGTAAAATAAAATAGAGTAGCAGATATACTTTATACAATACGCCCTATTTAATATGCTCTGGAGCTGCTTCCTGCTGCTGGAGAAGAGTTCAGCTCCATTCAAATGACTGGGACTTAAATCTACTACAGTACAGGGAAGCAGCCTCACTGCATATTAAATAGGGGCCGTAAGAGAGATATCGATCCCTATCCCAAGCATACTGGCCATCTCTCCCTATTTAAGAGACAGACAACTCTATACTAGTGTAGCCATGCATAATAATGACTGCGTACATCTTCCCTGTTGGCAGTAAGCCCTGGTAAGTACAGGCCTGCCAACAGTAGTTATGGAGGTTTTCCCTCACACCCTGGTGTGGTGCCCTGTGTAAGGAAGGGAGTGGCTGTATGCTCTGAGTCCCTGGATAGTGACATCAGAGATGCGCCTGCCCCCTGAGGTATAAAGGGCACAACACTGTCAGTTAGTGTTGTTGAAAGAGTTAGCCAGCAGTTGTGTGAAGCAGCTGGTAAAATGTATGCTACAGCATAAAGGATTGGAGGAATACTTTTGTGACCCTAGTGCTGTAACTAGCGGTAGCAGAGTGACCAATTAAGTCTGTCTAAGCCACACTGTGTCCAGGGACCTGGCGCAGTGGTGATCTCCCTAGGAGAAAGGGAATCCCACTTCAATACGGGAGGGCGTACCTGGCAAAGGGACAGCACGGAGAGATGTGCGGCTAGAGCCGGCAGCTGCATGGGGCAGCCTGCTACATCCCAGTCTACAATAAAGATGCCATGTTCAAAGAAAACCCCACTGTGTGAGTGTGAGATTACTCTGCAGTGGCAGTCACCACCGAGAAGGAGTTCCTCACCAGGACAATCTCCCTGCGGAAGCATAGATCCTGATGAGGTGGAGGCGCTGCACGTGAAGTAAGTTGGACTCGTAACCACTACCTCAGATACCTGTCCTGATGATATCCTCTAATAACACCAAGCGGGAGACTCAGGAGTCCTGTTACTTGCAGGTGCACCACCACACACGACCTTGTAATGGGGACCGGTTAGACCACACGGGCCAATGTGAGATTGGGTGGGTCAGACAAGGGGGGTCCAGCCATTACAATTGGAGGCGCTGCTGAGATACCTGTTAACAGGACAGGCTTTTGCTAGGCACACATTAGGAAACAGGGAAAGTGTCTGCTGCCACTTTGTGCTGCGTGGGACGGAGCCAGGGGTAGTCAGGGAGATGCTGGAGCTGCATGCCACAAAGACGCCTTGTGATCCTTTTAGGGGTTAGTGAGTCTGGAGCAGGGGGCTATTGCTGTTCTAGTCGCCTTGAGGTAGCGCTAGCGGGGGACGCCTGAAGGGGTAAACTGGTAACTTAGGGCAGGAATTCTGGAAGGGTCCGCACTAGGCTAGCCAAAAGTAGGTCGACGCCCAAAGTACTGCATGGAAGAGCCAGAGTACTCTAGTCTCCATTCCAGATCACTTACCAAGGAGCACAGACTGGAGGAACGTGTTACAGTAGACACAGAAAGAGTGAGCCTAGCCTGAGGTAGTGCAAACACGATTCAGATCTACGTTAGGTACACAAGGTGGTGCACAAGGCATGTTTATTGTACGGATGTGGTAGCTGCCCCGCAGAGCGGAGCTCCACGTACAGGAAATCAGTGTTCAACGATCAAGAGAGACCTGTCAGAATGGAGGATCTGCACAGAGTAGAAGGTCCAGGATGGCGGGGAGAGAGAACCGCAAGAATGGAGGATCTGCACAGAGTAGAAGGTCCAGGATTGCGGTCAGAGGAAGAACACGCATATGAACTGTGCGTGGGTGAAGAACAAGCTACAGAAGAGACTTTTGTGAGTTTGTTGTGGAATGGCGTGAAAGCCGTGGCTGCGCCGTGTTTATCATGTTTTTGTTCTCTGGATGATACCCCTGAGAATAATGAGCATGACAGTGTTATCCGATGGGAGGAACGAAATGGACTTTGTTTTACCCCAATTAACAAACAGCCAGACGCTACCTCACATGGATAGAAGGACAATACTTACCAAGATGGCGGTTCCCGCGTTCCCGGGACACACGTGGGCATGCTGCAGAAAGTCTTGCAACTTTGCAGTTTGCTAATTGTTGGCCAGGATTGGCGCCAATGAGAAAACTCCACCCCGAGGGGGAGTTTGGCGCGAAAGCTGGAGCCGCGCCCTCATGGACTATGACTCACTCTGCACCTGTGCTGGGTCAGCCTACAAGTCTACGAGACATCCCCCTAGTTTCAACCAGGGGGAGTGGTTTGCAGTTCCACCGGATATCGATGGAGAAAGAAGGAGGAGGGGTTGCCAAACCCGCCCCTGCCCTTCAGTTGCGAAGAGCCATTGACCAGTACAGACCTCTGAAACGAGTGCCTCCGCTGGTGAATATGGCTGCAGTTGCTGATAAAGTGGACCAGGGTCCGTTGATCTCTACTCATCCCTACTCGGCTCCAGGAGGCTTCCTGATCATCCGTGTAGAGGGTGTGGAGACTGTGGCGTGTCTTTGCCTGCAGTGCAGACTGCCGGGCGGAGCCGTGGGCAGCGAGGCCCGATGCCCCCACTGTGGACTGCAGTACATGTGGCCCATGACCACTTTTGTACCGGTACAAGCGGTGGGAGTGGCAGGAAATGTCCCGATGCCGAGCGATGAGCAGCCGGGAGCACTGTGGAATGAGAGTGCAGGTCCCGCGGAGTCGGAGTCAGGTTCGGTGCTCCCGACGGAGAAACCCAGCCATCGGAGAGGTGATCACCGAGGAGCCCATCGCCGGTCTCCTACTGGGATGCCTCGGCCGAAGTGCCAAGTGGAAACCTCGGACGAGGAGTGTGCTAGGCTGTCGAGTAAGATGGTCATAAAAAGAGACTGTCATACTATTGGTACGCCATGGAGAGATGCCATTCCCCGTGGTGTAGAGATGCGGAGTAGAGTGTATCCAGTACCGCGACCACCCGATCGCCGGAGTCCCACTGCCGTGGTGACTAGTGGATCGGAAGGAGGTCGATCCACCCCGACCCTGCGAGGTACTAAGATGACACCGCGCCTGTCGCAGACCCAGGGGTTGGAGGAGAAGGAAGAGCGAGTCCAGAGCCAGACTGGATCGCGCAGCAGACGGGTGTTGCCGGATGTCCTCGTGGAGGAAGAGATCCTGATTGGGGATCCAACCCAAGATGGCGTCGAAGCACGTGCGTGTGCGGAGGTGATTCCGGATGACCAGAGCGGCATCGAGTGGGAGATGGTCGTGCCTCTGAGGTCGAGCAGCGGAAGTCGTTCACCTACTGCCAGACGGAATGGGCGCTTGAGTCGGAGAGCGAAGAGTCCCACTGCCGGTGAGAAAGAGAGACTTTGTGCCGAAGCCGAGACAGGTATTGCTGGGGAGCAGGTCGTAACCCTGCTTATACCTACGGTTCGGTCCCGTCCCCAAACCCCGTCCACACCCAAGGTTAGCCCCAAGGCCCTAGCTAAAGCCCTGTCCCCGTCACTATTTCATTCGGGTCCAGTTCTAGCTTAGGGTTGTCCGGGGAGTCACGGGGTCCTTTCGAGGATCGGACTGGAAGCCTGGACTGGGGAACTTCGGATGATGGGTCGGAGGGAGGAGGGAGGATGTGCCGACAAGTGTCGGTATCCAGTGATTGCCCTAATGTACTAAGCGTTACCGTCATAAACACCGCACAGTACAAAGGAATTGTTGAGCGATCTGAGGGTACGTCCGGGGTATCTTCGGGTGGGCCTGATGAGGAATCGATAGAGGAGTCTATAGATCCTAGCTCCGAAGAACGGAGGGAGACTAGGTGGTGGGCCCCGTTGTACGAGGGGTATGTAGCCTGGTTCGACCGCACCCGATTTATCCTAGAGAGGGAGGGAGTGGTTGAACACTGGTGGGCTGCCGGGGACTTTGATGACGAGGCATACCTTAGGGCCCTAAGGGTAAGGTGGGATCGCATCCAGGCAGGCCTTATTATCCCAAAGGGGTCCGCAGGGTTGGATGACCCGGTAGAGACCGATGAGCCCCTGTCATGGGTGCTGCCCGGGGCGGCTGGCAAAAGTAGCTTGACCAGGACTTGCCGAGCTGAACGGGCTATTGCGGCAAAATACAGAAGGTCGCATGGGCTTGATTACCCGTATGTCCCGGAACCTCTAATGAGAGAGATAGAGGAGAATAGGGAGAGATGGCTTAAGAACGATATCCAGCACTATATCGTAGAAAAAGGGGGAGCCATTAAAGGAATTCAGGCCGAGCAGAGGGTAGCTCAACTTATGCGGGTCTGGAAGATAGGACGCAGTGTGTACATGCACAAAGTGGTGTATTGCAATGAGCGAGGGATACCACGGGAATACAGCGTGACTGTGCATGATGCCGCGGGGCGGGAGGTGAAGAAGCCAGATCCTCGACATTACTATTGAGTGCCAACTTAGAGTGGTCTGATTTTTCTTTAGCGCTCCCTGCTGGTCAGTGAGTGAGATGGGCTTGCATTATTATGTCAATGTGATGATGTTTGTCTTGGTTTGGAGTGGAAAGGGAGCGCAAATCATTTAAATATTATAATGTGTTGATGTTTGCCATGTTATTTGTGTGTTCTTTTGCAGTGTTTCCTGGCGCAAGGTACACCAAATTTAGGTCTCAGCCGGGACGGTGGGTATTAACCAGGGGGAGTATGTAGCCATGCATAATAATGACTGCGTACATCTTCCCTGTTGGCAGTAAGCCCTGGTAAGTACAGGCCTGCCAACAGTAGTTATGGAGGTTTTCCCTCACACCCTGGTGTGGTGCCCTGTGTAAGGAAGGGAGTGGCTGTATGCTCTGAGTCCCTGGATAGTGACATCAGAGATGCGCCTGCCCCCTGAGGTATAAAGGGCACAACACTGTCAGTTAGTGTTGTTGAAAGAGTTAGCCAGCAGTTGTGTGAAGCAGCTGGTAAAATGTATGCTACAGCATAAAGGATTGGAGGAATACTTTTGTGACCCTAGTGCTGTAACTAGCGGTAGCAGAGTGACCAATTAAGTCTGTCTAAGCCACACTGTGTCCAGGGACCTGGCGCAGTGGTGATCTCCCTAGGAGAAAGGGAATCCCACTTCAATACGGGAGGGCGTACCTGGCAAAGGGACAGCACGGAGAGATGTGCGGCTAGAGCCGGCAGCTGCATGGCGCAGTCTGCTACATCCAAGCATATAATAAAGATGCCTTGTTCAAAGAAAACCCCACTGTGTGAGTGTGAGATTACTCTGCAGTGGCAGTCACCACCGAGAAGGAGTTCCTCACCAGGACAATCTCCCTGCGGAAGCATAGATCCTGATGAGGTGGAGGCGCTGCACGTGAAGTAAGTTGGACTCGTAACCACTACCTCAGATACCTGTCCTGATGATATCCTCTAATAACACCAAGCGGGAGACTCAGGAGTCCTGTTACTTGCAGGTGCACCACCACACACGACCTTGTAATGGGGACCGGTTAGACCACACGGGCCAATGTGAGATTGGGTGGGTCAGACAAGGGGGGTCCAGCCGTTACACTAGTCTGAGGAGAATAAAGAGATCTCCCACAGTTTCCTGTTAAGCCTCCTGTAAACGTTTTCATATGTTAGCCAGTACACTATGCTCCCGACAGCTTCTTACAGACAAACAATTGCTTATTTCTGTGTCAAAATCAGTATGCTTCGCAATCAAATGTCACATATTTGATGCTGATCTTTAACCAGTGGAGTTTACACCACCTTAAACGTAATGGCAAATAATGCAATTAAATGAGAATGGTACCTAACTATTCCCATCATCTCCCACTTACATTAAGCTGATGCTAATGAGGCACAACTGGGGACAAATAATTTGATATATTTGACAATGGATGTTTTGTATGACTATCTACAGTATTTAAAGAAGCGTGAAAGCCATTATCATTATATTCAGTAAATGGCAGTTAATTAATAATGGGGGTGACTCATTATTGAGTATCCTTAACTTTACAGCAAAGGGCCATTTGCCCTCTCCTCAATGTAACAGATTGTTTGACATTAACAAACATTTATTCCCATCGTGTTTACCCTTCTGTTGATAGAGAGAGCCTTATTTTTTATATTTTGTATATTATACATAGATATAGCTGTAGTAAACTATCTATTTTCTTAATTAAATGCATCACTTTACTATTCATGACTCTTCTTCACTATGAAGTAACACATAATGTTAACTTGTCCTTTTTGATTGTGATATTATTTCTTTGTGCTTCTCATCTTTATTCAATACAGTTAACATGATTGCTGTAACATCTGGCATTGGACATGCCTGTGATGATCCTGCTTATGAGCATATCCAAGTGTAAGTCTGCCTTCCGTAAAAGAAATTGAAATGATTTCTCAGTTTTACAACACCCAAACGTACATATTTATATTTATGTTGAACACCCTTGACAGATGAAAACAGATGAGAACTTTGGTTATGCATTTATCTCCCATTAGTCTGGCATGTTATGTTTACTTACATTTTTCGGTTTCTATGGGGACCCCTATTGTTTCCCTTCCAGAGTCAAATAGGTATTTAGCACAATGGAATATTTTAAGGTCAGTAGGTGGTAATGACTGAATATGTTGGATATGTTGTGGTAATGATTTTCCAGAAAAATACAGCTGGGAATTATTGGCTTTCATGCTCCATCAAAAAACCCTAATCACGTTTTACCTTTAAAATGCATACATGAATGTGTGTGTGTACTGTATATATATACTGTATGTGTGTGTGTGTATATATATATATATATATATATATATATATATATATATATATATATGTATATATATATATATATATATATATATATATATATATATATATATATATGTATATATATATATATGTAACGGGTTTTCCCCCCCCCCAATCTCACATTGGCCCGGGTACTTTAATAACCAACCCCCATTACGTGTGTGTTTGGTGGTGCACCTGTAGGTAACAGAACTCCTGAGTCTCCCGCTTGATGTTAGTAGGGGATATCCAACAGAACAGGTAGCTGAGGTAGTGGGTGCGAGTTCAACTTACATCATGTGCAGCGCCTCCACCTCATCAGGGTCTATGCTTCCGCAGGGAGATGGTCCTGGTGAGGAACTCCTTCTTGGTGGTGCCATCCACTGCGGAGTAACTTCACACTCACACAGTGGGGGGTATCGTTAACAAGGTCATCTTTATTGTAGACGGTGATGTAGCAGACTGCCCCATGCAGCTGCCGGCTCTAGCCGCACATCTCTCCGTGCTGTCCCTTCGCCAGGTACGCCCTCCCAAATTGGAGTGGGATTCCCTCTTCTCCTAGGGAGATCCTCTCTGTGCCAGGTCCCTGGACACAGAGTGGCTTAGACAGGCTGATTGGTCAACCTGGACCTCTAGTTACGTCACTAGGGTCACAAAGTGTTCCTACAATCCCTTATACAGGACAATACAACTTCCTAACAGCTTTCCACAACTGCTAGAACAACACTGTAACTAACTGTGTTCTGCCTTATATACTTCAGGAGGCAGGCGCATCCCTGATGTCACTATCCAGGAACTCAGAGCATACAGCCACTCCCCTCCATACATAGGGCACATCACCATTGGATGAGGGAAAACCTCCATAACTACTGCTGGCATACCTGTTCTTACCAGGACTTACTGCCAACAGAGAGGAAAGCAATATACCATTATTATGCATGGCTATATATATATATATAAAAAAAAATACGCATACACACATATATATTTAAATTTAATAATAATTGTTTACCGTTAAATTGTATACATGAATGAGTGTGTGTGTGTGTGTGTGTGTGTGTGTGTATGTGTATATATATATATATATATATATATATATATATATATATACACACACACACACGTACACACACACACATATATTTAATAATCATTGTTTACCTTTAAAATATATATGTATATATGAATATATAAATAAATATATAAAAACAGAAAGAGACACAGCGCACCAGAGGTGAGTATCAAAAATATTGCGTTAAAACACACACAACGTGTGCCAAAAACGTACAATTAAATTTCAGAAAAGATGCTCCACACTGCATTCCAATATGTGTGGTCCGTAGATAGAATAACTCTGTGCCCAGGACATACTGGAAAACGAGAGGTAACTCTCTAATGTATTACTACCTGGTAAAACATTTTATAAATAAATAAATACAGCAAGAATCTGGTGCACTGGGTCCCTGGACCACAATTAACAACTCGAGGAGAAGCAGGAACATGTACGCATCACAGCATGTGACACGATAACACAATAACGTGATGAAGTAAGACATGAGATACGCTATGATGTGACAATGATACCTCAATGCGTTTTGCATGTATACCGTGCTTCATCATGGGGTAGCATTACAGAGATGGGCTCACTGATTTATACTCATACTAGGGAGAGTGGGGGGGGGGGAATGGGGCAGCAGGAACCCTCGCAACAGCTACAATGAAATTTAGGAGTGATGGTGCTACAGTCTGGGGTAAGTGTAATGGACAACAAACAAGAAAGAGGCAGAAACCCCACTGTCGAGAGCACTCTAATCACTATGAGTTTAGTATGAGACAGTCTAGATACCCACAGGAAAGAACCACTCTAGACTATATGAACACTTGTGTCAGGTGTCTAGTAGATGAGACATAGCCGGGTCTCTTTTCCAAGAGTAAGGTGTAGGTGTAGCTAACTATGAATATAGATCAGGGACAGGATGTGGTAGTGACACATACATTGGGTGAAAAAATCCTAGCCCAAATAATGTAATATGATTTATACCCACAAATAGTACGAGATCAATTAATCAATCAGAGCCCAATAAAATACATTCATCTAGTGTGGCACCTGAACTAGGCCAGATACCCCCTGTTACGCCCCAGGTAGGCCCTGACTCCCCTCAGCTTGTGGTTGCTGCAGGGACCAGCCCATAGATAGGGACACTGCCCCTGTAGTACTAGAGTGAAGGACACAGCTAGGACGCGGCTGCATCCTGGCCTCAGGTGATCTGGCACCAGACACCTGAAACCAAGAGACATTGCATACGTTGGTACCATCCAGGAGGGCCCACCCACCGTAGAGGCGGAGGCGTCGTGGTTCATCAACGGATCCGTGGATCCCATCTGCATCAGCAGTGCGCCCGGGTGTGAGAGCACCTGGCAGGTACCCAACTCAACACTTTAGTGGGGCAGCGCTGTCTCACACATTTGGGTGTGTTGAATCTTTGGGGGACACTGGGACACTTTGGTGCCAGGATCACCTCAGTATATTGGGGTAAAACTCACCGGGGTATGAACACGGTGTCGGGGAGGCACGGTGAGGGGTTACGGCCCTGCAAGGCCAGTGTGATAGTTGTGGTACTATTGTATGTGGTATACAATCATTCTTATGCCATTAGTAAACTTGTTCTAACTATACTATTGTGTATTAATTACATGTGTCCTGTAACAGTGTCATTTTACACTATAGATTCCCGTACAGGTGGAGGCGCTACCGAGCATCACTCAGGTGCACCACAGGTTCCCAGCATGAAGGCTCAGATCTCCTGGGTACCGTCAGGCATTGCACCACATCCCCACACCATAGCCACACATCTCCAGGGGGTGGGGGAAAGTGTGTTACATATATATAACGGAAATAGCCGTGTTAGTCCAGTTGCGATAGTGCAGAATAAATAGTATTAGGTGATACCTTTTTTATTTGGACTAACAATTTATGTCATAGGACAAGCTTTTGAGAATTCTCATCTCTTCCGCAGGTCAGCAATATTGATTTACAAAAGAATCTATGGCAAAAACAGAGGTTAGGAAAGCAAAAAAAACAACAACAAAAAACAGATGTACTGTAGATAAGGTAGGGTGTGTGTGTGTGTATATATACCTTTTGCTTCATTCATTGTAACATCGCCGGAAGAAGAGATCAGTGTATCTCGAAAGCTCGCACAAATAAAAGCATTTCGTTAGCCACAGAACGGTATCATCTATTTATTTTTTTATTTTTTTGATTATTGAAGCTCGGCTAACACGGTACTGATACCTCTACATGTATATATATATATATATATATATATATATATATATATATATATATATATATATATATATATATCTACAGTCATGTGAAAAAGAAAGTACACCCTCTTTGAATTCCATGGTTTTACATATCAGGACATAATAACAATCATCTGTTCCTTAGCAGGTCTAAAAATTAGGTAAATACAACCTCAGATGAACAACAACACACAACATATTACACTGTGTCATGATTTATTTAACAAAAATAAAGCCAAAATGGAAAAGCTACAGTTTGTGTGAAAAACTATGTACACCCTTACTGCTTCCATAGGAATTAAGATGCTAAGTAGCAGACAGGTGCTGCTAATCAAATGCCCTTGATTAATTGATCATCTGCAAGTGTGACCACCTCTATAAAAGCCGAAGTTTTAGCAGTTTGCTGGTCTGGAGCATTCAGGTGTGTGTTAACACAATGTCAAGGAGGAAAGACATCAGCAATGATATTAGAGAAGCAATTGTTGCTGCCATCAATCTGGGAAGGGTTATAAGGCCATTTTCAAAGTCCATCATTCTACAGTGAGAAAGATTATTCAAAAGTGGAAAACATTCAAGATAGTTGCCAGTCTTCCCAAGAGTGGACGTCCCAGCAAATTCACCCCAAGGTCAGACCGTGCAATGCTCAGAGAAATTGCAAAATACAGTACAATTAGAAAAAGACTGAACAAGTATGGTTTGTTTGGAAGGGTTGCCAGGAGAAAGCCTCTTCTCTCTAAAAAGAACATGGCAGCACGGCTTAGGTTTGCAAAGTTGCATCTGAACAAACCACAAGACTTCTGGAACAATGTCCTTTGGACAGACGAGACCAAAGTGGAGATGTTTGGCCATAATGCGCAGCACCACGTTTGACGAAAACCAAACACAGCATATCAGCACAAACACCTCATACCAACTGTCAAGCGCAGTGGTGGAGGGGTGATGATTTGGGCTTGTTTTTGCAGCAACAGGACCTGGGAACCTTGCAGTCATTGAGTTGACCATGAACTCCTCTGTATACTAAAGTATTCTAGAGTCAAATGTAAAGCCATTTGTCCGACAGCTAAAGCTTGGCCGAAACTGGGTCATGCAACAGGACAATGATCCCAAGCACACCAGCAAATCTACAACAGAATGCCTGAAAAAGAAAAGAATCAAGGTGTTGTAATGGCCCAGTCAAAGTCCAGACCTCAACCCGATTGAAATGCTGTGGCTGGACCTTAAGAGAGCTGTGCATAAACAAATGCACACAAACCTCAATGAACTCAAGCAACGTTGTAAAGAAGAGCGGTCCAAAATTCCTCCACATCGATGTGAGAGATTGATAAAGTCATACAGAAAACGATTACTTCAAGTTATTGCTGCTATTGGTGGTTCTACAAGCTATTGAATCATACGTGTACTTACTTTTTCACACATGGCTTCTTAATTTTGGCTTTATTTTTGTTAAATAAATCATGACACGGTGTAATATGTCATGTGTTGTTGTTCATCTGAGGTTGTATTTACCTAATTTTAAGACCTGCTAAGGAACACATGATTGTTATTATGTCCTCATATGTAAAACCATGGAATTCAAAGAGGGGGTACTTTCTTTTTCACATGACTGTATATAGCTAAAAGGGATCATTCTGCCTGTGTTCAGGCATGGTAATAATTTTCCAAAACAGTATCAATGAAAATCAATGATTTGACCCCTGGAATGATACTGAATGTCTTCACTGAGTCATATATGTATGGCCCTTATGCTTTACGGAATAAGGCCGATGTTTTATATGTTTTCTAAGTTACACCATATTGTGGGAAAGACATGGCCCGCTTGGACTGCATTCAAAATTAGGGAGAAGCGAAAACTAGTTAACACCAAATACAGCTGGAACGTGATAAACAAGATTTGAGTTATGGTGTGAAATGTACAGTAATGCTCATGGTAACCAGAGTTGTAACTATGAAAATAGAAATAGAACTATAAACATCTTATAGAATATGTACAGGGGATATCTCTAAAACAAAGTGAGAGATAAAAGGAGATACAGATAAAAGTTTTGGAAGAAATTCACAATTGAAATGACTTTTTCTAACTTGGGTCATTTCCATGGGCGTTCAAATTCACTGTTATGACTAAAAGATTAATGGAAATCTGTGCTGGAAGCAACATAAAACAGACTTGAACGATATCTCAAAACGAACGTTCCTCTTTTTTTTTTTTTTTTTAATATAATGTGGCTAGTTTTCCTGGAAAGGATATTATGGACTGTGTGTATTGACGATGAAGCCTAAAAATTTGTACAAACTGAAAATGAACTGATGATATATGACATGTTTCTGAGCATAAACAAGTACATTGCTGTAACATGAAGCAATCACACAAATAAGTAAATACAGTGCCATAGCATATAAAAGCAATCACAGCTGAATAGCATTCTCTTCTGTCTGTATTATACTTGTTCTGTATATCCTGGGATGACTCTCAGCAGATCATGTAGTAAGTGTGTGTGTGTGTGTGTGTGTGTGTGTGTGTGTGTGTGTGTGTGTGTGTGTGTGTGTGTGTGTGTGTGTGTGTGTGTGTGTGTGTGTGTGTGCAAAGTATGACTTTGTATAAAACTATGGGCAAAGGGGAGTCAAGCACACCAAAAAATAGGAACAAATCATGCAAAAGCAAAAAAGGTAATTTAATGACTATAAAAAGTATGGGTTGTACCTAACGTTTCAGTGCCAACATGCACCTTGATCAGGGATGGTTTTGCTCATGATTGCTATTCCTTGACCGGACCATTTTTCTTAGCACCCGTTTTGTATTATTTTTTTTTACCTTAGACCCCTTGCAAGGGCATCCCAGTTGGCTTGACCTGATTCCCCCTCTTTTTCTTTGTACAAAACTACCCAGTTTTATCTTGACATCACAGGTATATGTAACATTGTTGCCTGTAATTGGCAGACATTGCAGGATTTTCAGTACTTTGTTGAGAAATCAATGGAATATATATCATGTTTGATTAAGTATTTTTTATGTAATATGTCGGTCTACCTATATACAGATGTAGCAAGAGTGACTGTCTCCCGAGCTGCGAGCAAATGTCCGCATCACCAGAGACAATGTCTGCCATTGTCTGAACTTCTGAATCAGACCGCCCCGCAGTGTTAATCCCCCCGCAGTGATAATCCTCTGTCACCAGGTCACATGACTGCAGGTTACCCTGGTGCCGAAATACTTTAGGTTGGCTACATTTGCATATATAATAACTTTATTTCATTTAGCTTTTTTCTCCCAATTGGACTCAAAGCGCTTCTCAATTACAGTATAGTGCGCAGTATGCAGCACATAGGAGATTTTAGGGACAGTCCCTGCTAATATTAGTTTACAATCTGTTTTTGGTGCCTGAGGCACAGGGAGATAAAGTAATAAAGAGGTCATAAGGTCCTGACACCTGGAATTGAACCAGGTTCCCCTGATACAAACTCAGTGTCGCTGTTAACAGAGTCAAGGTCTTTACTCACTGAGCTGCTCCTGCACACTAAACAGACCCTCCGACTTTTGGTACACTTTAATTCCTCTGGGGATGTTTTCCAGCAAGCAAATTTTATTGAATGCCCTTAATATATCGGAAGTAATATGGGGAAAAGTCTCCCTGCCATAATACTGAGGCAAAATTAGATGGGAAAAAACAGCAAATTTATGAAAGAAAAAAAGCCAGGTATTGTAAGAGGCCCAGGGATGTTTTGCTTTGATAAATATTGGAGCATTTTTTGTCTAGTTTTATAGCCGGGAGACTTTGATATCAAACATGGAGTAGAGAAATAACATATTACCAACAGATCATTTCTTTGGATATACTTGGATACACACATCACTAATAAGATGAATATATATATATTTAGAGAATATGTAATAGATACATGTATAATATACTAGACCTATATCTTTTGCTTTTATAAATAGTAAAGAGCACTAATCCTCAACTAATTTAATTAACTAAAGCTTCCAAGCTTCAACTAATATAACAGCAGCTGGTATTCACTAGGTATAGGACTAAATCACCACAGTTGGTGTGTATGACTGAATCTATGCTGGGAATGGCATATAGGGGTACGTTTGACTCACTCAAATGTGTCACTTCAAATTTGCAAGAAATTGGTATACTTTTTAACCCAATTGTTACTGAAAAGTTGGAAGAACTAGACTTTGCCTCAAAAGAAAATAAATCAAATGTTAGGAACTACAGTATACTGTTTATTCATGTCTTTTGATGGGTGAGATCAATCTCTAATGTGTTTGAAGAAGCACACTTTCTGTACAGAAAGTAATAGATGATTTTGAAGACATCAGCTCCAGCACTACTTGTTTACACGGTGATGTTTGTAGTAGTGGTTTTGGGGCCTGTAGTTTATTTTACCAGACACATTTTTTTTTGCTTTTCCATTAAACTGCGATGGAGTTGCCGGGAGCACTGTTCAACAGAAACTCCCATTGTTCTCAGTTGGCGTTATCATGTGATAGTGCCCAGATCGGCACTATTGCAGTTTCATGTGTAGCACCCAATGAGTGATAAAAGATATGGGGAAATTTCACACAGGTAACGTAAATATTTTAATATTATTGTACGCAACTGTGCTTTTATTCATACCGAACATGTTTCTATTTCAGTTATTTAATATAGGATTTGTTCAGAGGAGAAAAAACTATTAACCCCACAAAATAATGAATTCAGGTACAGTTTTGTGTTCATTTGTGGCATGAGGCAACTGTTTAAGTACCATGTGTGAACTGATACAGTACATGTGCAAAGCTGAATTAGATGTTTACATTCTAAGTGGTTCAGTACAGCCAGCACATAACATGATGGTTACATGACTACATAATGTTCTTTGATGAAGGTGAGTCCACAGTACAAAGAGCTTAAATTTACCACCACAACTAACTTGTGCTGAGTCAGTTTTTCTTATCCGTTCAAAAAGCCCAAATACACCTTTGTGCTTTCCTCTATAAATCTCTCTAGAGTTTTTTTAGCTTTGAAAAAACCTGAAAAGGTTCCTTTAGAAGCTATGAAGTTTTTCATGTCATATACAAACTTAATGCAAAAATAAAATTGTCCATATTCACTCTGAAGATTTAGATTTGGTCTAAACCCCACAAGTCATTTTGTGCGTGCGCTTATTCTGCAGTTCCTAAACTTGTGCAGCACTGCTTAACAATTTCAGTGGTGCCTGTCACCTGGACAGTCATCTGAGTGCCTTAAAGGGGTGAGAACTTAGAGAATTTCAAGCTTAAACTACTAACAATTCCTGCTGCTCTATATACTTTCATATTTCCTACTGCACGTTTTCTGTTTTTATTGCTTTTCATTTTAAGGATGCGAACGTCTCTTCTTAATTTATGAATTAGACGTACATGCAGCGGTGTTAGTCCAGTTGCGATAGTTTAAAATAAATGAGTACTTCAGTATTAGTTGAATGCATTTCTTGTTTGGACTAACAATTGATATTTTAGGACAAGCTTTGGTGAGTTCTACACTCTTCCTCAGGTCTGCAATACTGATAAGCAAAGATTCCATGAGCTTGACATACTGTGAGTGCCCATTTGCATGTCATTAACCAGAATCCCTGGCTGCAATGGGAGCAAACTTTCCCCTCTGTGCCCCCATGCCGGCTCTCCCCTCCCCCCCACTTACCTTGTCTCTGGCATTTCTGACGTCAAGTAATGTCATGTTGCCATGGCAATGTGATGTCGTGACCTGCAGTGTCATTTGATGCCGTGTTTCCATGGCGACACGTCACCGAAAGAAGCCGGAGACTTACAGAGGCCTCGCGCACGCTCCCCCGTCATTTAATTTAAATGTTGTAGGGAAGAGCACGGGGTGTCTGTAAGTGCCGTTCCCCCACCCCCCCAGAAAATTAAGCGCCCCATAGTTTGCGCACCCCTGTGCTAGGGGATAATGGGGAAATGCAGGTTTGCAGACCTGACTGTGACGTGAATGTGCTCATAAGTGGTATTTTTATTTGATGATCCTGAGTTTAACACAGTGGTAAAATCCAAGATAATCTACAGCATGTAAAGTATTGAAGGAATAGCAGAGGGACTAGTATCAAAGAGCAGTATTATTTTGAGTTTAATTTTTTTCCGTTCCTGGGTGCTTTTAAACATTCCTTTGAGGATATGGATTTTTAAACAATTTGTAACTTTTGATGATATATAATTTCATTCAGTCAAGTTGGTCTCTATGTTAGCATAACAGATGTAATAGATAAGATAGCAAGAACTGAGGTACATGTTGCACCTATAACATTTCTTAGCACCCTTTACCTTTATGTCCTCTTTTTGAACGCTATCATTAGGCATTCAGGCCTTTCTTTTTTGTTTGCGTCCCTTATCATGGGGTACGCTCTGTAATGACAAGGAATAAATAATTTTAGCGGTGCAGTACAGTTTCCTAAACAACACTTTTACCTCCTGTACTGTCCAGTACTAACCTCACACGTCCATATTTCCATCCAATGCTGCGTCTCATCTTCTTTATGCTGGTCTCGGATATAGTGACATTGTGATTTTCCTGCAGAGTGTATTTGACCCTTAATGCACTCTTCTCATCATTCTCCTCACTTATTTTGTCCACCAGAGGAGTTGTCTCCCTACAATGTAAAGAAAAACAATCCGGTAAGTAAAAATATTAGAGACAGTACATCAACAGGATACAATATATTGTTCTATTAATATGCAGTAATATAAAACTGTTGTAATATAAACTGTTGTAAATATACAAAATATATATACTGTTGTAATATAAATATAAATATACAAAATATATATACTGTTGTAATATAAATATACAAAATATATATACTGTTGTAATATAAATATAAATATACAAAATATATATACTGTTGTAATATAAATATAAATATACAAAATATATATACTGTTGTAATATAAATATAAATATACAAAATATATATACTGTTGTAATATAAATATACAAAATATATATACTGTTGTAATATAAATCAACAGAAATAACAAAAATATTAGATACAGTACTGTAGATGTACAGTACATTTTTTGATCTAATTTTTTTTTAAAAGTTTTATAACTATACTTACGCGTTAGTTACCCTTGGTGCCCTTTTGCGTTCTCTGTTTTTTCCGTGTGCATGATAGCTCACGGTGGTTGCTGGCACAACGAGGCCAGTATTAGCTAACCAGCGTTGGATAGCAGCAATTCGGTGTCCGCTCGTATACATCTCCTTAATTCGCATGCTGAGATCCTTGGAAATCTTTTTAACAACCACTGCTGCGAGTAGAAAGAAATACAAACACCAGAATGTATATTCGATGTTTAGTCGATGTCAATGTGCAGTGAATCCACAAAATGGATGGTGTATTTATACGGTAATGACTCACATTAGAGTACACCCACTTTCAACACCTGTACCTCGCCGCCATGCATAAAAGGTTACACACTTTGCATAGTCCACCACTCGATGATTTTTATCTGAACTTGCCCTTGTCCAGATACTGCATTATGCCATCTGCTTCCATGGATCAACCCCGATTCTACGGACGCAGGAACCCACTCGCCTCTGCCGTGCCTGTCAAGCAGAAAAAGCTAAAGGCGGTTGCCGTTTCCATGCCAAGGCAAAAGCGACGGGCTAAGGCCAATAAAGAAAACCTTCTGCTGACCCCAAAGGCTAAGGGTTTTCATAGACATCAGCCTTATTATGTCAAGAAGATATACGGTGATGTACTCTCGACGCAAAAGGATTGGCAGCCAACCCATCGAATCCGCAGACCACTTCCTCACATACGCTTCAACGACTCTGCCGCCGCCCTCCCGGAAACCCACAGGCTATCCTCTCCAGTTCTATCCAACGACGCTGCCTCTGAAATCCACGGGTCACTTTCTCCTTTGCTCTTAGACGACTCTGCTTCTCGCCCGGAAATCCAAAGGTCACTTTCGTCATCCCTCTTCGACGACGCAGCTGCTTCTCCTCTACCGGATATCCACAGGTCACCTCCTCCAACCTTCTTCGACGACGCTGCCGCTCTCTCCATGGAATCCCCATCTCATCCTCCGTTGCACCCATCCACCCAGATGTCCATACGCCATGCACAAGAAGCAGCTCATTAGACCAGATGCTGAATGGGATAAGTGTGGATCTCCCCGGGAACTCTATTGTGCTAGCAAAGATAGATTTGCTTCTGGAGACCATGCTAAATGTGGAGCAACAGATGCTACATATGGATCAACGGATGATACATATGGATCAACGGATGCAACATATGGATCAACGGATGGATCGACGGATGGAGAAGATAGAGGCTGACATCGTGGGTATACATAATTTGCTCAGTGTTAATGCCCCTGTTTCCCCGACGCCGGTGCAGGGGGGTGACATGGATGTGATGAATGGGAGCATCGACCCCCGTTCATCACCAAGCGCACCCCCTCCAGCAGAAGATGTAGTGTACATGTATGCCGTTGAGGAGGACATGACAACCCCGTCAAGACCACGCCAGGAGACAACATGGCGACCAAGACCGGAGGAAAGCTTCCTCCCAGACAACCTACCATCACCCGTCGCCTCAAGCACACCCGCTCGCAGAAGACCTACATTCGCTCGCATCGATACGGTGCCCGACATCACCCTGTGCGATCTGCCACTGGCGCTCAGGGAGAAGTATAGGGTGAGGAGTGCTGGTGCACCCCACAAGTATGCCTTGTTACTTTTTAAGCACCATGTTCCCTACTCATTGTACTGCGACTGGGCCTTCAGAGTGAACTACGAAGGAAATCGCGTAAAAAAGGCACTTCCTGCCAATTTAAGAAAGAACATTCTGGATGAAATGCAGCGCTTTTAAACAATTACAGATCCTGTAATGAAAGGCGTTCAAGACTGCATTAATGGCATTTTGCGCCATGCAAGGAATCGGCCATGGACGGACAATGTGGTGGACTTTCTGGTTTAATCACGGGAACTGTAAGACCATACTGTACTGTTGTGCTGAACTGTGCTGTGCTGTACATTTTTTGACCTGCTGACCTTAAATAAAGGAGATGTTTTGACCTGCTGTACTGTATTTAACTTACTGTTTTAACTTGCTGTACACACACACAAGACCTGCACAATTCCAGTCTCTGAGGGCCGCAAACAGGCACGGTTTTCAAGGTTGTCCTGAAAACCGGGCCTGTTTGCTGACCTCGAGGACTGTAGTGGTGCAGGCCTGACTGACTGTTTTTCACACCATCCCACTGTACTGTATACTGTATGTTTCTTAATAAAGGAGATGTTGCGTTTTGTATAATGTATTTTATGAATAAAGATTTTTTTTAATCACAGGTAAGACCATACTGTTGTGCTGAACTGTATTGTAGATGTTTTGACCTGCTGTACTTAAATAAAGGAGATGTTGTTGTGTGTTTTTTAACTTGTATTTATACAGAAATGTTTTAACTTGCTGTACACACACACAGGACCTGCACAATTCCAGTCCCTGAGGGCCGCAAACAGGCACGGTTTTCAAAGGTTACCCTGAAAACCCGGCCTGTTTGCTGCCCTCGAGGACTGTACTGGTGCAGACTGTTTTGCACACCATCCCACTGTATATGTTTTGACTTGCCGTTCTTTAATAAAGGAGATGTTGCGTTTTGTATATTTTATGAATAAAGAATTTGTTTTTAAAACATGTGTCTGTAAACCATACTGACTGTAAATGTTTTTACTTTCTATACATAAATGTTTTCACAACTGTAGCAGTAAACCATACACCTGTTGATGTTTTGAATTGCTGTGCACTTAAAATGTTTCTACATTGTACAGTATTTGTAAATAAATGTTTTTGTACTTACTCCACCAATAAAAGAACATGTTGATTTGTTTTACATTGTTCCATTGTCTCCTTTGCTACTGTAACAAAATACAGTGTTTCTAGAATGTACACTACTGTCCAGGCACACTGTACTGTATACTGTAGGCATGCTCAGTACAAGAGTATTAAAAAAAATAGAAGACACATACAGTACAGTACTGTACTGTATGTACTGGCACTGTATAGAAGACACATACTGTATGTACAGGTCTGTAATACATGTAGAATAAATGCATAGTTTTAATTTTTTTGGGTTTATTACACAGTATACTGTTTATAAAAAAGTATTGTATACTGTACGTCCGGAAAACATCAGCATACTGTTTCAGGTACAGTATTCTATCCTAATCCATAACAACGGCCACTAAACTGTAGACTCCGGTACGTGGTTTTTTAAATCCGATTCAGCAACGTGCAGGCATTGTTACACAAAGCGACATTATCCATTGAAATCCCTCCATTAGCCGTTTTCTTTTCTGAGGAAAAACAAAAAGAAATGTTTTACTGTAATGGTCAGCCCCCTAAAGGAGTTCCCAGCCAGTCCCACGAATAATTTTCTCGGGGGGCGTCTCCTGTTCACATGCTCATGCGCCTACCGTTGATGTAATGACACGCATACTGTATGCGTTTCAAGAAGTTTCCAATGCGCATGCGCCTAGCGTTCCATCAATTGTTCAGTATCTGCAGTACAGTACTGTAGAAGCCACTCAGCCAATGATATTGCTTACAGGAGAATCGCTTGACTTTTGAATCACACCAATATTGATACTGTATTGTCAAAATAAAAAAAACACAGAAAATAATACGGCAACAATACTCACCATATAATTTCCCATTCAGCTGGTGCCGGCGCCGGTCCACTGCCAGTCCAGTGTTCTTGATCATCCACGTCGATAGTTTGCAGCGAGACTAGTCCACCTGTAGTCAGCTGATGAGGCTGGAAATTGCTTAGGTACATGCAAGCTTGATCAAAACTGCATGCGAAATCCGTCTCAGGCGTTCGGGATAGACAGCAAGGGTTGTCACTGACGTTGGGACCGTTAATGGAAGCCGGTGCTGGTGCATTGCTTGACAGCGACTGTCGTTTCTTAGTTGGTTTTAACACGACCCTTCGCCTTTTGCCATCTGCATGATCATAGATACAGGAAAAAGCCGGTGATACACACCAATACCCTCCAACAAATTGTGGCTCAATACGATAAAAACAGGGAACGCTACATAACCTTTTCCTTATTGCACGCTTCCTTATTGCATGAGGAGCTGGCGAAAATTTGTAAAAGTCATAATTTTCGATAAAATACTGATAAATTTGAACAACTGCTGCCATCTTATCACCTGTTGCATTAATTGCGGCCCATATCAAATACGCGTAACTTCTGTCGGGTTTTTGGAAAACGGGCTGCATTTGAACACTCATGGCGGGCGGCGGGTCTCTGGAAAATACTGTAACCGAAACTGGTCTTTGTCTTTCTTTAATATGAAAAGCCTAAATTGATACATTTTTGCAACCTCTTCCTTCAGTCTCAAGGCCAAGTTACAATAGCACACTGTGGTATCTTTTTTAAACGAAACACCTGCAAGTCGACACATTACTGAAGCGCATGCGCATTACAATTCATGAATATCTGCCATCTGGCGGACACGCGAAGAATTGCAACCTATTAAATCTGAACCATTCTCAATAAACGCATCAACCGCGCGTCAACCGCGCATGACCTGTGGCTGAGAACGCAAAATGAATGCGGCATGCTCCAGGTGAAGTGCGTCGCATTCCAGGAAAAAGCCAGGGAAAAACCGGCGATGTGTTAGACTCAGATGTGCCGCAGCAGTAAATGAGAAATCTGAGTTTTTTCCTTTGCAGCTCGTAAATGTAAACTTATACGGGTTGTTCTGGAATCGCAGGAAAATTCCAAAAAACAGGAAAAGGATGCAGGAAAAAAGGAAATAAATCTTTATGATGTAAAACGAAAACCAGAAGGCCACAGAAGCTATACAAAAAAACAACTGGATCCCGACTCCCAATAAACCCCAGTGATGCCATACACCAGGGGAAAAGGTAAGAGAAGGTAACAGTGCTCCAGACAGCTCCCAAGGGTCTCCTGTTATCTGTCTAAGGGTTAAATAAAGTCCCAACGCGTTTCGTCTTGAACAGACTTCTTCCAGTTGGTCACTTTAACAACCATAAGTCTTCCCACTTTCACAATAATGTGAGTGTTCATTTGGCTCTGAGCATTTTAACATTTTCTATATACAGTATTACACTATTCTGTGTTTTATCTCTTTATTGAGAATATCCTGCTGCTGAGGAGCCTGCACTAACGCTGCGAGTCCTGCTATTGCAGAAGGTCCATACCATCAGATATATCCTGCTAGCGGAGATTCCTGAACATAGCAACCAAAATTCTCGCTTAACCTCGCCCAATGTGAGTGCATTACTTTCTTACCTTGACTGTTTTATACAGTAT
The DNA here is from genome assembly GCF_040206685.1 of Ascaphus truei. Lineage (NCBI taxonomy): Eukaryota > Metazoa > Chordata > Amphibia > Anura > Ascaphidae > Ascaphus > Ascaphus truei. The sequence continues at coordinate 250,864,447 of NC_134484.1, read as the reverse complement.
TATACTATTGTGTGTTTTTTCTCTTTTTCTCTATGCATTTCCCATTTTGATGAGATTGTGCGCATTTAGAACTTCCTTCATCAAACAACTCAAGTGGCCCAGAACGAACCCATTTGCTGTCCGGTGCGGCACCCATCAAGGAAATCTATATACTGTAGTTGGACTATTACGTATCCTTCCAGCTCACAGTTTTTTTACGCTTGTTTTTTTCCCTTTACAAGCCTCGGGTTCTGTAATGGAAGTTCTTGAGTTGGGTTTCTCTATGAGAAAAAAATGGCAAGTCGTTTAAAGTGCATTTAAAGGAATATAAGCCCTGCGCAACAATAGTATTTTTAGCTTGGGATTCCGTGAAGTCACAATAAACTTGAATGCTTGAATGGATTCCATGAAGTCATATTAAACTTTAAAATTTATTTTGACTTCACAAATTCCTTCAAAGGGGTTCCACAAAATCACAATACATTTTGAAAGCGTTCCATAGTTCTTAAAATGTTGTAGGCTATTCGACTAATTACATAATCAAACATGCAGCATTTCGGGAGCTTACAGTAGGTGAAAAATATCCTGACAGTTGTTCTGTCCTTTCATCTAACTTATGCTGAGATCCCACAATCATCTGTGCTGCCAAGCATTTCTGCAATAGCGCGGGTCTAGCTTTACATAATAAACTTATAAGGATACCCAGGAGGCTTCTATACAGTATGTCTTCCCTTTCCATTTGCCATGTGTTAGGCAGCAGTGACATCTGCTTTCGCATGGGGCTTGTAACTTGTAAATTGCAAACGAAGAACAGTGAGAACTGGAGGACATACTCCTTTGTAAAACTAAGGACTTGTTATAGGGAGGGGAAGGGTAAAGAAAAGGGAAAAAAAGGGCAGGGTCATTGAAAAAAGAGAGGTATTATCCAGCACAAAATATTAATGTACTGTATGCAAATTATTATGAACATGTATGCAGTGTATTATGAACATATAGTTGTCAAATTATTAAAATGTAGAATTTGACAGCAGAAAATAACCCATTGGCCCATTTATTCTGCCCATTTTCCTATGTGCTATAAAACCTCAGACCCTATTTGATCGTTGACTTTCTTTCGTATTTAGGAGAGCTTTATGTCTAACACAAGTATATTTGAATTCCCTTACTGTAATAGCTCCTACACCTTTGCTGGGACAGAGAAAGAGACACAGAGAGAGAACTTTCTCGTTTATTAGCAGTCGCCAATAGTATATATACAGTATATCCCCTCAAATGTCCCTCCAAATAAATAAGGGATACATGCCTGTGCTGAAAAAAGAGCACACCTGAGCGATAGATGGAGGGTGGAGGAATGGCGTTAGAGAGAGAGAGAGACCTTCCTAATTTTATTAGCAGTCCTGTTTGGTCTATCTCTCATCCATTTGTGGATTGTCAAAAATTCTTCCGGGAATGGACTGTTCTTTGTCGCTGAAAAAAAAAAAATCGACAATTTTGAATTTCTCTTTTGGAGAGTGATCCGTGGTTGGAAGGAACTCCTGATCCAAGGCATTCACATATTAAGGTTTTTCAATATTCAGCTGTAGATAATGCCACATTTTAGCAGCCCTTCTTTGCCCAATCTCAAATTTTTGTCCTTCCTGAAGATGTGGTCTCTGCAACTGAACACAGTACTCTAGCTCTATTA
>NC_134484.1:250765284-250857784 GCF_040206685.1 Ascaphus truei | reverse complement strand
TAAATATAAATCTTATAACAGGAGGCCAAACATTTCTTTCCCTGGAGACTGATGTAGATTGATTACAGGCTTTGATTACTGGCTCCTTCCGAAAAAACGGTGACGTGGAAAATTAGCAAACAGTTTTGGGTAAACTAGGAGAGCAGGTATTATCATGTGATTTCATTTGTATACATGGAAGAATATTTAAAGATCAACTCGACAAAACAAAACAAAAATGAAGTAAAAACTACAGAGTCATTATTAAGTTACTGTAGCTTAATTGACCCCAATATAATTACTTTATATTCTGTGAATTGTTGGCAGCCTTTAGGATGTGGGGCAACCAGTTCTTAACCTGTAATATTTGTTAAAGTAATACTCAAAATGGATTTTATATTGTGTTTCTTTGTTTGTAGTGGTCTCAGAAATATTTGATTAGGCATCAAAAATAAATGCAGACATGCCAACTCTAAGTTTCTGCGCATCTCACTGATTTTGAGTCAGTCTCACTAATTTTTAGCTTCAACCACCCCATGGACTTCAATGTCTTTTTAATAAAAATAGGAAACTTTCCATTCAAATGTAATTTTTTAGGCCAGTATCCCCATTTCTCGCTGATTTTTAGTCCCAAGAGGTAGACAACGCTGTAAATGTAATTCTAAAAATTCTATAGGTTTTATGGGTATGGAACTATAGGGCTTTTGCTCATATCCTTAGTTATGACTATAAAAAAATAGTAGGACAACAGTAATCAAACTGAAAAAATATATTGTCACCTACATTGATATTACAGTATTCTATTTATTTGAAATGAAATTCATATGCTTTGTTTATACTGGAATTGGCTATTTTTATTGAGTGACAAATTAATGGTTGATGTTACAACTCGCGGCATTTTGATTAAAAAAAGGCAAAAAAAAAAATCATCAAAAGTACAACATTTCATTAATAATAAATATACAGGGATTTTTTAAAATCATAGATCTGCCCCTTGTTTATATTTCAGTAATTTTACATACAGTAATATTCTTCAAACTTTTTTTAAATGTGCACCTGATGACTAATTTCTATTCTACTTAAACTACATAGATGTTCTTAAAACATAAACTAGATCCAATTTAGTTTAGTGTTATTTTCCTATTTTACTTCTTTGCAAAATATTTAACCAAGTCTTGAAGGACTAATAATGTTGCAAAACTAGCCTTAGAATGAGCAATATTACAAGCTTCCAAAGAAATATCGCTAGGCAGTAAGTGAAATATGGTGCATGAGTCTTATTTATAGTCCTTACATCAAACAAATCTAGTGATTTGACAGAATTTAGCAAAGTAGTTTAAGATTATCTAGCTATTGGAAGATAATTTTGGAAATTATGTGTAACGGTTTTTCTGGACCTGACTGACCCACCCAATCTCACATTGGCCCCTGTGGTCTAACCAGTCCCCATTGCATGGTCTTGTCTTGTGGTGCACCTGTTGGCAAAAGGACTCCTGAGTCTCCCGCATGATGTTGTGTGGGGAATGCCAACCCAGACAGGCAGCTGAGGTAGAGTGCTTGAGTCCTACCTACATCCAGTGTAGCGCCTCCACCTCATCAGGATCTCTGCGTCCGCAGGGAGATGGGTCTGATGAGGACCTCTTCTGTGGTGCCTCCTCCTGTGCAAGAACTTCACTCCCACACAGCAAGGGTTTGTTGAACTTGGGCATCTTTATTCGCATGGTCAGACAGACTGCCCCTCGCAGCGGTTGTATTCAGCCGCTCATTCCTTTGCTGCACTCCATTAGGAAGGTTCCTTCTCCTCTAATAGAGTTGCTCTCCATCTCTCCCCTTAGGGAGATTCACCAGCTTCTCTCTCTGCTTTGAGCTGCACAGACTCACAGCTATTGCATCAGACACTGCAACACTGTTGCAGACCTCCACCTGACTCTCCTGAACAGAGTCAGAACAGCAGCTGAACTGCTAACTTTAGGCAGTGCTCTGTCTTATATCACCTCCAGAAAACAGACACCCTCTGTTTCACTAAGAGTGGACACAAAGCATGTTGTCACTTCCTTTGGGACATATGACACCTCACCAGGGTTTGAGGGCAAACCTCCATGATTGTTGCTGGAAATCCTGCATACTTCCCAGGTTTACTGCCAGCATGAGAAAGAGATATGTACACCAATTTTACACATGGCTACATTCTCCCCCTGGTGGAACCCAACATTCCCGGCTGGGATCTAAATTTTTGGAACCTTCCTTCAGGTAGCACTGAAAAACACAACAATACATTATTAAAGTACATATTTTTTTCATCATAAACATAATAACAGATACATGCTAACTTAGATGTGTAACAACCAGGATTACTCCCTGATGGAGTATCCGTTACTGGTACTACCATACCCTGTTAAGGTGGCCTGCGCACAGCATGGTCCACTGGGTTTATAGCAGAAGAACTATAACACTCTGGGTGACATACTGGACACCCACAATCAGCCCATAATTCCTACCTGGATGCTAGTGGACTGAGAGGATCATGCCCATATACTTCCTTAAGGCATCTCCTGGAGATGTAGGCTATCTTTTCTTGATTACACCACTTCTCGTCTAACACTTCAGGATCCCAATCATCTAGAGAGCTATCAGTATCCCAATTTTCCTTGTCTGATCCTTCCTCATCATCAGAACTATATCCCCTACCCTCATCAGTGGAACCCATTTCGAACTCAATTTCTCCCTCCCATGAAAATAAAGTAACAACTTTTGGCGATTCCTGGCAACTGTTGCCGACACTGGAGGCACATAGGGTTGTACCCGAGCAACGGGTACAATATGAGCAATATTACCCAAATCCCCAGACATCCCACTGGAATGAGTGTGCATACCATAATGCTTCATTTCCACTTGAGCCACATGCTTGATTACAGTAGGATTCACCCCGGAGACTTCACATAGGTTAACACTTCCCTCCCCGATCCCTCATCGGAGGTAAAGCAATCACCCCAGTCCAGGTTCTCCCCAGTCCTTTCATCAGAAGTGTCCCGTGACTCCCCCGACAACCCTTGGCTCGACTGGGACCCAGATGAGTAAATGATGGGGACAGGGGTTGGGCATAGGGAAACGCTATCTGCCGAGGCAGGGCTATGACCCGCAGCATCTCGCTACCTTGACCGGTACCATCGATCTGGCGTTCCGGCTCTCCCGTCTCACGATTCCCAGGCTTCCGCAGGGCCTGCCAGCTCTTTCCGGACGACCCAGGCAACCTGGTGCAGCTCGGTGGTCGCAAGGATGCGGCCATCTTCCACCCGGCTCCGCTGCGTCAGCCGGAAGTGATGTCATCGATCTCGCGCGACGAGGCGCCGCCATCTTGGGTTGGGTTCCCCACCGGTACCTCTTCTTCCACAACGACATCCGCCGCCGGAAGTGATGGTTCTTCTCACCGCTCCGCTCGGGCCTGGGCTAGGCCTTCTTTCGCCGTTGCCACCACCGGCGCCTGTGGAGGGTAAGGATGTGTCTCACTGCTCCGTCGGCTCGGGGTGGGATCTTCTCCTCCTTCCGCGCTGCAAGTCACCATGGCCGTGGGACTACTCCGCTCCGGTTGTCTCCGCACAGGCGATCTCGGCACCTCGAGACTCCGCTCCGCTGCGACACAGGTAAGGCCTGCTTCTGTTTCAGCACCGCTGTAGTGGCCCGCCGGAAGGCGCATCACCACCAATGTCGGGCTTGCCTGCTCCTCGTCCGATGAAGCAGACTCCAACGCTAGTAGTGGCACTTCCGCAGGGGACTGACAGCGAGGTTCCGAGTTCTCACCGCGGTTGTAGGCCCCTCTCTCTTCAGGCTCCGTTTTTATCACGAGGAGCGATCCCCATGCTCCGGGATCAACTGGTTCTTTGCAGGCCACGTATGGAGCTTCAGCCGGCAGCTTGGCTGTGTCCGCTCCCGCCTCCACGGTCTGCCCTGGTACGAAGGGCTGCACGGCCCACAGATAGTTGATGCCACATTGAGGACACCTTGCCGTGGTGCTAGCTTCTCTGTCGGGTAACCTGCACTGCATGCACAGGCACCACAATGTCTCTTTGTCCCCAGCCTTGACTACCAGGAAACCTCCTGGCAATGAATAGGGATACTGCTGCGACACACTTTATTCAAGCAAATACCCAGTATGTACCTGGCAGATACCTGGAATGCGCCGCTCCTCACCTCTGACAAGCCCCGTTGCGTTTGCCTTCCCAGCCATGGTTCATGCCTGGCTGACGGGCGGCTGATCTGTTAAATGATAATGATTAGGATTTAATAGGCTGCAATGCTTCGCGTGTCTACCAGATGGCATAAATTCATGAATTGTAATGCAGTATACTGTGCAGTATTGCAGCCAGCGGGAATAAAATGCTTCAATCCCTGCCTGGAAAATAACGCAATGCACTCGGGCAGAAAACAGTCACAAACCTCAATACACCCGAGTATACCCGAATTCGTGGGACTAGCCGAGCTCAAATAAAGTGTGTCGCCAGTGTATACCCCAATGTCCATCTCGCTCTTTGTAGCGCTGGTTACGGGAGACACTTTGCACAGTGGTCTCTCCTGTTCACCAGCTCCTCGCAACTGAGGGACAGGAAGTTCACATCCAGCTCCTCCCTCAGACAACTCGGGTCTCGATTGGCAGAGATAGAGACCCCTCCCCCTGGTGAATATTTTGGGGGGGGTCCCACAGATTCACGTTATGGCCCATAATTGGCTCTGGGCCTGTCACAGTCCTGGAGGGCGCGGCCCCAGCTTTCGCGCCATACCCCTAGCAGGGTGGGGTTCTCTCTTTGGCGCCAATTGGAAACCACTCCCCCTGGTAGATATTAGGGGAGGGTCCCACAGATTCACTGGGTGACCCAGCACTGGCTCTGAGCCTGTCACTCTCCATGAGGGCGCGGCCACAGTTTTCGCGCCATATCCCCCAGCAGGGTAGGGTTCTCTTCTTGGCGCCAGTCCCGGCCAACTGTCTGCAACTTTTGCATCTGCAGAATTTCCCGCATCCGGCCCACGCGGTCTCCCAGGGAAGCGAGAGCCGCCATCTTGGTTTGCCCGGCCAATCACAATTGCAATTGAGGTAGATCTTTGCATAGGCATCGCCGTCTGGCGAGCAGATTCTCCGTTCCTTCCACACACCACCACAATGTCCTCAACACTGTCCTCCAGGGTAACACCCTTCGGTCCTAAAGCAGGACCAAAACGGCGTGGCCACAGCCTTAGTGCCACTCCACAGCATGCTTGCAAAAGTCCCTTCTGCCGCTTGCTCTTCAGTGGAACGCACACCACGTGCGCTCCCTCCATCTGCCTCCGTCCGCCATTTTGGACTCTCCGCACCGCGCGGATCCTCCACTCTTGCGGTCACCATCTTTTCACTGTATTTATTTCTTTTATCGCACATAGAGCTCTTCTCTGCGGGGCAGCTACCATACCGATGCAATAAAGAATGCCCGATGCACCACCTGTGTACCTAATGTATGTCTGACTCGTGTTGCACTCCCTCAGGCTAGGCTCACTCTCTGTGTATGCTGTGTCTCTCCTCTCTCCAGTCTGTGCTGACCATGGTAAGTGGTCTGGAATGAGCTAGAGTACTCTGGCTTCTCCATGCAGTACTGGGGCGTCTACCTACTGTTGGTCAGCCTAGCGCAGACCCTCTCCAGAATACCTGATCACGTTAACAGGCTATCCCTTTAGGCATCCTACCAACTAGCTGCCTCGAGGTGACTAGAACAGTTATAGCCCTGTCTCCAGACCCACTAACTCCTTCCGGGATCCTAGGTCGTCCCTGTGAGCTGACAATTCCATCAGCCCCCTGACTATCCCTAGGTTCCATCCCAAAGACAGCACTGACTGGCAGCATACACACTCCCTGTTCCCCAGTGTGCCTAGCAAAAGCCTGTCCTGTTGACACAGATCTCAACAGCGCCTCCAAATGTAACGTTTTTTTCTGGACCTGACTGACCCACCCAATCTCACATTGGCCCCTGTGGTCTAGCCAGTCCCCATTACATGGTCATGTCTGTTGGTGCACCTGTTGGCAACAGGACTCCTGAGTCTCTCGCATGATGTTGTGTGGGGAATGTCAACCCAGACAGGCAGCTGAGGTAGAGTGCTTGAGTCCTACCTACATCCAGTGCAGCGCCTCCACCTCATCAGGATCTCTGTGTCCGCAGGGAGATGGGTCTGATGAGGACCTCCTCTGTGGTGCCTCCTCCTGTGCAAGAACTTCACTCCCACACAGCAAGAGTTTGTTGAACTTGGGCATCTTTATTCGCATGGTCAGACAGACTGCCCCTCGCAGCAGTCGTACTCAGCCGCTCATTCCTTTGCTGCACTCCATTAGGAAGTATCCTTCTCCTCTAATAGAGTTGCTCTCCAGCTCTCCCCTTAGGGAGATTCACCTCTCTGCTTTGAGCTGCACAGACTCACAGCTATTGCATCAGACACTGCAACACTGTTGCAGACCTCCACCTGACTCTCCTGAACAGAGTCAGAACACCAACAGCAACTGAACTGCTAACTTTAGGCAGTGCTGTGTCTTATATCACCTCCAGAAAACAGACACCCTCTGTGTCACTAAGAGTGGACACAAAGCATGTTGTCACTTCCTTTGGGACATATGACACCTCACCAGGGTTTGAGGGCAAACCTCCATGATTGTTGCTGGAAATCCTGCATACTTCCCAGGTTTACTGCCAGCATGAGAGAGAGATATGTACACCAATTTTACACATGGCTACATATGCAAGATTGCAATGCACATTTACTGAATACTTAGCAATCACTTGAGAACTCTGACTAGCTCAAAGGTTTTTTTTGTAGCTCAAAAAGAGCGAATGTTGCCTGATTTGCAACATTAGGTGAACGTTTTGCACATTTCTAATCACTAGATCCATCTTTCTAAGGAAGCCAATGAAATTATTAACTTTTTTTGTTAATACCAAAACTAAATAGTGACGGTGATATATTCACTGGGTTAAATCTTGGTGATGTGTGCCTTAAAAAAGTATCAATACATAAAAGTATACAGATCACTGAAGAAAGATCTGGAAATTGGTCCAAATATAATATATATCCTGTGTACTGTAGGTAAGATCTATTATGTAAAGATGACACTTGGGGATCTTATCGTTTCAGGACCTTCTCTGTCCCACTTATTACAAGGGACCTACAGTTTAAGAACTACAAAAATAAACCAAGGATCTAGATCACATCAGGGATAGCCAAATAGAGTACTTTGCTGACCTAAAGGAACATTGTTGCAGGGGCAACCACACGTGAGTTTCTGAATTGGCTGGTTTATTTAGCCTCAACAATATGGCATACAAAAAGAATACAGCTTATTTTCAGCAAACATAAACAAATAGAACGATAAGTCCTGAGCAGGGCTTTGAACAGCCCTTGTTGGGAAAAGTCCAGAGTCTTTATATAGCAAACAGGAATTATAGGAAAGATAAACGTTTACAGCAAGCAGTTTTGCTCCAGAGTTGCAGTGTGTCTCACTAGTTCAGACAGCCAGGCATGTTTGAGCAGCCTGGGATTTTAAAGCCCCTTAACGAGGCAGCTTGGACCTGAACAATTAACAAGACCTTTTCCCAGCTGAATTTTAACCCGGTCACTGCTGAACTGCAGACCTAAACATAGGTCTGCCAGGCATAGGGCTGATGTCACCCTGTTACATTCTTCTCCTGTTAGTGTGTGGCTGGGGCCACACACAGCTGAATCCACCCCTTCTCTACAGAAGAAATCAGCATTCATGTTTTATTTTCCCGATCTGTGCTGACTCTCAAACAAGAAGGGTTGGAGGGCCATATACCACCTGGTCAACCTAGCATTTGAGTCTTTCATTGAAAGTAACCACTTTAATGGAGCATGGTCTGTCACCAAGGTAAAATATAGTCCTGCCAGGTAATGCCTCAATACCTCAATTTCCCACTTTACGACAAGACACTCCTTCTCAATCACTGAGTAGTTTTTTTCCCCTCAGGAACAATTTCATACTCAGAAAAAGGATCGGATGTTCTACCGCCTTAAACTGTTGTGACAGTACTGCCCCTAGCCCTATCTCTGATGTATCGGTTTCTACGATAAAATACCTATTAAAGTCTGGGCTTCTACGGATGGGACTCTCTGATAGATACCGTTTTACCGCCTCAAAGGCTCTCTGGCATTCCCTAAACCATACCACTTGTGTAGGGGCACACTTGTTTGTGAGGTCTTTTAGTGGTGCCGCAATTCAGAGTAGTTAGGGATGAACCGCAGATAGTACCCTGCTAAACCAAACAGAGAGCATACCTATGTTTTTGTTCGGGGGGTCGGATCTTCTTTCAGGGCAGTTAGCTTGTCGGCTAATGGCCTTACTTTTCCACCTCCCACTGCATAACCTAAGTATTTTGTTTCCGCCTTACCTAAAGCACATTTCTTAGGGTTGGCTGTGAGCCCTGCCTCTCTTAGAAAGCTGAGGACCACTTTCAGCCTATTTAGATCGGCCCACCAGTGTTTACTATAAATAATAATGTCATTAGGTAGACTGCGGCATAAGCTCTATGGGGTCTCAGCACTTTATCTATGAGTCTCTGGAACGTGGCCAGGCTCCATGCAGTCCAAATGGCATTGTCACAAACTGGAATAAACCCATTGGTGTGGCAAAGACGGTTTTGCATTTGGACTTCTCCTCTAAAAGGTATTTGACAGTATCCTTTTGTAGGTCCAGCGTGGATATATACTCTGCTGTACCAAGGGCATCAATTAACTCATCCATCCTTGGCATCGGATATGCAGCAAACTTGGATACTGCATTGACCTTTCAGAGGTCCAGATAAAATCTTATCTTCCCATCTGGTTTAGGGACTATTACCATTGGACTACACCACTCACTGCATGATTCCTTGATCACACCCAAATTTAGCATGCATTGTACTTCCTTCTCTACCAGGGCCTTGCAGCCTTCAGGCAACCTGTCAGGCTTAGAATGTACTTGTACCCCAGGTGTTGTTTCTATCACATGTGAAACAAAATTTGTTTGCCTTGGTAAATCAGAAAAAACATAATTGAATTGTTTAAATATTTCTAACAAGTCCCATTTTGTGTCAGAGGACAACTGGCTGCCCATAGGGATTTGATAGTCACTAAAGGTGCTCCCCTGTGGGGGCTGAGGAACCAGTTCAGTTTCTTCTTCTACAGGTGGATGAACAGAGACCTCTGCACCATCCAGGGTTTTAGAAAGTTCACACGGTAAATTTGTTTACCCTTCCTGGACCCTGGTTGAGAGATCTCGTAATCCACATTACCCGTGTGGCAGAGTACTTCGAATGGGCCACGCCACTTTTCTAGGAGTTTGCTCTCACAACTGGGTAATAATAACATCACCTGGTCCCCCGTGTGAAACACTCATGTGAGAATTTTGGTTGTAATGTCTCTCCTGACTGTCTTGGGCTTGTCTAAGAATCTCCCTATCAAATTGGCGTCCATACAGTAGTTCAAGTGGAGAGAATCCCGTGGAGGCCTATGGAACTTTTCGCACTGCAAACAGCAGAAAAGGGAGAAGTTCATCCCAGGCTCGCTTTTCTGAATCTACAAACTTTCTCAACATACCTTTTAGAGTTCGGTTAAATCTATCCACAATCCGTCAGACTGTGGATGGTAGACCGATGTCCGAACTGCCTTGACCTGTAGTAATTTTAAGACATCCTCCATCAGTTTAGCCATAACATTTGTACCTTGGTCTTTCAACATAACCTGGGGTAGTCCAACCCGTGAGAATAGCTCCAACAATTTGTTGGCTACTTGCTTCACAGTTGCTGTCGTAAGGGAGAACACTTCAGGATAGCTTGTTTCATAGTTGACTATTACCAGAATAAACCTGTGTCCTTTCGCAGAAGTCTCTATAGGTCCTACCAAGTCTAGTCCAATCCTCTCAAAGGGAACTGAGATCAAGGGTAGAGGAACCAAGGGGGCTGGTTTTTGTCCCTTCGGACTGGTTAGCTGGCATTCAGGACATGCTGCACATAATTTAGCAATATCACTATGCATCCCTGGCCAATAGAACCGGAACAAAATACGGTTAATGGTTTTATCTCTACCGAGGTGACCACCCCAAGGGACAGTATGAGCTATCTGGGACTATTGTGAAGACAATTTTAACAAACACCTTGAGAACCAAGATTTGTCTGGTTATCTCCCCTGTTTGTGTCTGTGTAACGCTTGCACTCACCACGAACAAGGCAGGACCCTGGTACTGAGGTGGGAGAGTATAGAACACGCAACCCACAGCAGCGGAGGCAATTCTGCAGAGTGGCTAGTCAAATTTGCCGGGTTAGGGTTGGAGAGAGTAGAATAGTCTTGATACTTGCCGAGGTCAGAGGTTGGAGCTGGGAGAGTAGTCAGTAGCCAGGTGCCGTGGTCAAGGTGTTGGAGCCAGTGGGATAGTTGTTGTTCATGTGCCGTGGTCAGGGATGGAGAAATACAGAAGGTCAGAGGCAAGCTGGGGTCGATATCCAGAGAAGGTTCCAAAGTCTAGCCGGGTCGGTACACAGGAGATCAAACACAGAGACAAGCAAGGCAAGGCAAAACAGCAGGAACATGGACGTGGGAGCAGCAAGGCTACAATGAATTTTGCTCAGCCAAGTAAGGAGTGAGAGAGCTGAGCATATATGAGAATAGGCGGCCAATGGCACAGGGGGGTGGAGTCTAGGAGCGGCTACTGCGGAGACAGGGATAGGCTGTGAGGTGCAGGAGACAGGTGGGAGAGATCAGGAGTGTTGACACGCAGCATGTGTGCGCACCGCCTGTCGCAAGCGGGGGCGGAGCCAATCTCCGTGGAAGCATTGAAAGCCCCCCGTGGGCACGCGCGCTCTGTAAATTGTGCTGGAGTATTCAGGTATTTAGGTATTCAGTATATCATGTAAGGAGGAAGCACGCTGCGGGGGACGTGCTCCCCGATTCCTTAAAGTCTTCCTGTTCACCCTATACAGAATATAATTTGACAATTCAAAATGAGGAAACACCATTACCCCTTGTGCATTCAATGTCTGGTCATCAATTTTTACCACTTTCATATATTGTCTGGCAAGGACTGGGTCTTCCCTCTGCCTCTGGCAAAAATCAGCACGACAGGGCCTGGGGATTTACCAGAGCTATATCTCTCCCACCGTCTGGCCATCCCCAGTCATTACCTGTGACTTCTGCCTATTAGTATGACCACCTTGAGTCCCAGATTTCTGCAACCAGTCCTGTTGGTCACAGCATCTTTGCCTCCGAGTCTTCGGAACCCAGTGTCTACTGGGGAATAGATCTACTGAGAAGGGGGAACAGTTTACCAGGCTTCTCCTGTACCAGAGAATGATGCTCCTCCTGAGAGGGGGCCAGTAGGTTTGAAAAAAAAAGGCCTGTCCCGGCCGAGCAATACTGAGGCAGGGAGACAAGGAGCGACTCCTACTTCGAACCTGGTCTCCCGACCTTTTACCTGTGCAGGATTTTGGCCATCGGATACCATTTTACATCGCCGTGTACACACTCTACCATGGGGAGTCATAGGAAAGCACATCAGGCGGTAACAGTTCCTGGAAGACCTGAGTATTCCCAGAGCCTGAATCCACAGGGACCTGTACAGTTTTACCCCCAATCAGGACTGGAAGTGGCCAGGGTTTGCAGCTTTCTCTGGGGAAGGCTGAGGCAATGGTTCTGCTGAAGGAACAATCCATCTGCGGGCAACAATCCATGTGACGATGTCCTTGTTCCCCGCAAGTAGAACATTGCAAGGAATCTCTCACCAGGGTTTGCCACGGATACCGCTCAGCTGGACAGGATACTGAAGACCTGGAGTCGGGCGGTCCTGCAAGCAACGCCTTCTGTTTGGCGATGTGCCGGCATCAGAAAGTAGATGAGGGTCTCCGTGGGGAGCAACGTCCGGACCGACTGCTCCTTTTGTGGGACTTGATGGTTATGTGTGAGTGTGTTGCAGTTCACCCGCTGGTTCAGTCTCCCTCTTTGGGCATCAGTCAGCGTCGGTAGAGTCGGGTCCACCGTGATCAGGACACTTTGCCCCAAGGAAGTTTTCAACGAGCTGGACAGCCAAAGTTAGAGTTTTAGCAGCATGGCATTTTACCCAAGAGCATGCGGGAGTGGTTATCACTTGTAGGAATTGTTCAAAAACAAATTGTTCGAGAATCACCTCCTTAGTGCGCTGCTCGGGTTGTATCAAGCGAGTACACAAGTCCAGTAACAGCTCATGCCCGGTCCAGTAACCCGGGGCCTCATCTTAGAGGTGAACTTCAGGTTCCGGAACTGCTGCCGGTAGGTCTCTGGGGTCAGACTTAAGCGACCCAGTATATCTGCTTTTACTTGTTTATAGTTCATAGCCTGATCCGCTGGTAGGTACTGATAGGAGGCCTGGGTTTCTCCTATGAGGAGCGGGGCCAAAGTTGTTGCCCAGTGATCTGAAAACAATCCCTGGGCTTCGGCAACCATTTCAAACATCAATAGAAAAGCCTCTGGATCCTCCTTCAAACTAATTTTCCTCAGGAGGACTGAGGGTTTGTTCTGAAGTTCTGGACCGGCAGACACATGGGATTGGGCCAGCATCCTGGCCATCCGCTCATCCTGTGCTGCCTGCTGCTGGATTAGGAGCTGGGTTTGCTGCTGCAATAGTAGTTGGTTTTGCCTTTCTTATCTTTCATCTCACTCTGCCTGCTGTTTTGCTTGCTCCTGCATTAAGTCTCTGCTGTTTGGCCTGCTCGCACAGAAAATGTACTGGCATATTACGAATAACGTTGATAATAACAAGGCCATACAAGGCCGCACCCACACAGTACTCTGCCCCACAATAACACCACCCTGGTGGAACCCCCGGGTACTTAACCCGTTAGTGTTGTGACAGAGTCACTGACTCAGTAGGCTGGAATAGTGAATGGAGAGACGCTGCAGCCAGTTCACAGAGTGTTAATCTCCTCAGACAGAAGGAAGCACACCTGCAGCCTAATTAAGCAGGAGGCCTGAGAGACTGCAGGTTTAAAAGCAGGAAGTGACACACACACAGAGAGCTTGTTTTTTCCACAGGAAGGTGGAGAGAACTCTCCTGGCTTGGAAGCCGTAGCAGCTGCTGCTGCTCTGGTCCCCAGTCCTGCGAGGAGCTTTGCTGCTGGGACCAGCTGGGACCCCAACCCAGGATAAAGATAAACATTGCTGCGAGGCTGGACACAGCCTGCTCCCCGGAACCGTGTTCCTGTTTGCTGTTTGGAGCTGAAACAGATAAGACTTTATTCTTATTATGCTTATTGGTTATCGTTTGTGAAGCATTTTTTGGGCATGACCAGATTAGCTGGCTGTCCTGTTAGTAAGGGCTCAAGAAGTGAGTTAGTGTCCCTAACGGGACTAGGCTTGATGATGGCCGGAGAATTCAGATTGTGGCAGAAATAGTCTCTGAGCTGCGAGAGCCAATTGTTTGCGTGGATATACCAGCGGATGCCGCGAAATCAAGGAAATTACAGTTAATGATTGCAGATTTAAGAGTGCAGCTTAACGAAGCCAAACAAGCCTTGGAGGACTCCATAGTTTTACAAGATTTCAGTCTTGCATCTGAATTAAAGGAGATAGTGAGGTACCAGTCCTCAGGCCCAGATGGCCTGGTAATTACCCCAAAAAGAAAATGCCTAAATTGGAAGGCAAGAAAAAAAAGGGGGGAGGGAAGGGCCGACATCAGACATTGGCGACAAAGATGCTGGTGCACGGGAATGGTGCACGGGCCGCTCCACAGGACAATGTTTCGCTGGGGAGAGGGATATGTGACACAGTAGGCTGTGACAGTGAATGGAGAGATGCTGCAGCCAAATCACTGAGTGTTAATCTCCTCAGACAGAGAAAGCACAGCTGCAGCCTAATTAAACAAGAGCTGAACTATCAGTGAAACAAGTGCTTTAAAAAGCAGGAAGTTGCTCACACAAGGTGAGCTTGTTTTTCCACGTGAGGGTGGAGAGACTTCTCCCGGCTAGAAAGCCGTAGCTGCTGTTGCTCTGGTCCCCCAGTCCTGCGAGGAGCTTTGCTGCTAGGACCCCAACCCAGGATAAAGATCAAGATCGCTGCGAGGCTGGACACAGCCTGCTCCCCGGAACCGTGTTCCTGTTTGTTACTGGAGCGGCAAAACAGATAAGACTTTATTCTTATACGTATCAGTTATCCTTTGTATAGCATGTTTTGGGCATGACCAGATTAGCTGGCTGTCCTGTTAGTAAGGGCTCAAGAAGTGAGTTAGTGTCCCTAACGGGACTAGGCTTCAATTTGCAAGAAAGTAGTTTCTTAAAGGGACGGTGCACCCGTACTTATTTTGGTTGTGGCTAATAAACCACTATAGTTGAACGTTTCCCACCGTGTCTAGCGTCTTACTGACCCCGCCGCGAGGCCGTCCTGCCACAGTGTCCACAGACAGGCTCACCCAAAGAGTGTGTGTGTGTGGAGTAGCGCTACCCACAGTGTGTATGGTCGTTGGTGCACGTGGTTCCTCTCCTTGTCTCAGTCCAGACCAGGACAACCCAAAGATGTTGATCCGTGGACCGCAGATTGATACCACACCGCGTCTACCGGATCCTTTCTATCCACGAAAGTCTCACTTTTAAGTGTCTCTGAAAGCGATGGTGGTCTAGTCACAGACCACAGGCTGAAAGTTACCGCATGGTGTCTGTCCTTTCTCACTCTTGAGAAAGGACCGTAAGGTAAGGTCCGAAACATTGCTTCTTTTTTCTGTGATTACCCCCTAATGCCTGTGCTACTTCATTAAATTGTATGTTTTGAATTTGTGAGTGCTCCAGATTCTTTGATATTGAGTATTTATCTATTTTTTGTTGCTGGATGGTGATCCTGGCCGCACTGTGAGCATCACGACTGATCAGATAAGTTTTTTACTTTTACTTTTTCCCTTTGAGTGCTCAGAACATTCTTGCTATTGTTATATATATATATATATATATATATATATATATATGTATATATATATATATATATATATATATATATATATATATATATATACACCGTATTTCCTCGATTATAAGATGCACTTTTTTTCTTATTTTCACATGGCTGAATGGGAAATTCCTGGTACTCGGTACACCACTAATACATATATATATTTTGTGGTAAGTTTTGGGGCTTAAATGAGCTTACTGGGTACCTGTGTGTTTGTTAACTTTGTCCAGCTCGTCTTAGCTGTTTGGGAGATTGACCCCCCCCTCCCAGGTTTAAAGCTCGTCCCATCCCACTTTCTATATGCACAGGTCTTTGCATGCAGCTGATTGCGACAGATCTAATACAGAGTATTCTTCCTAGTATTGTACAGGTTATTAAGAATTTTAAACAGTGTTTGGACCTGTGAATTATGGTCATGCGTTGTAGGGGCTCACAGGCTTCCAATGCTTTGGCCAAAGTGTTAAACTAAATTACCCTTTTATTCAAGAGATATACAGGTATTTCACTGTGTATTTTTGCCATTGGATGTAGCACAGGGCTCTGTTTGTGTTTGTTTGTAGTATATATTGCCATGCCCAGTAGCACTCCTTTTTGACACACATATATACATATGTGTATATATATATATACATATGTGTATATATATATATATATATATATATATATATATATATATATATATATATATATATATATATATATATATATATATATATAAACAGTGGTTGACAAATCACCAAAAAAATCTATTCGCCACCTAGTACCAAACGTGTGCTGCTTGGGCCAATATTTACTCGCCCGGCGGTTAAATCCACTCGCCCGGGGCGAGCAAATGTATAGGTTTGTCGAACACTGTATATATATATATAGTGGTAACTTTTAGGGCTTAAATGAGATTACTGGGTATCTGTGTGTTTGTTAACTTTGTCCAGCTGGTCTCAGCTGATTGGGAGGTTGGCCCCTCCCTCCCAGGTTTAAAGCTCGTCCCAACCATTCTTGAGATTGATCCCCTGAAATCTGCGGACGAAAGGAACTGACCGATCCGCTCGGGATACAAATTCGCCAAACAAATTCGCCCATCTCTAATAGTAGGCAACATTTGAAATTGTTTTTCAGGGAGATTTGGCATGAGAATACAGGAGATTTGTAACATTTTTCTTTGACTTGCATTGGGATTAAGAAATAGTTTTCTGAGAGACAGCAGAAAACCCCCTTTTCAGCTAAAAAAGCATGGAATCTCCCTCTCTAGGGAGAGTTAGTAAGTATGGTCATATTTATATTATTGCATAATAAACACTATTCCTCTTTCCTTCTCCTTTTCTAGGAAATAAAGGATAACAATCCTGTATCACCAAGATCTAAGACAGTGGTTTCCTAATTTTGTACACAACTCGCCCACCCAAAAGCAATTGTTTTGCCTTTGGGACACCATTCTCCCTATGCGTGGGGGCTGGACCTACACAAACATACCCATTTGAGAGAATGCAGATGTTTTATTTAATGGAATATAATAATGGAATTGTTGATGCAGTGTAAATGCCTTCCTTCTATCTGTCTTTGTCATTTTCCCTGACCCCATCATGTGTATGCCCCACTTGCGACTCAGAATCTCAGAGTCCCAGGGAAATCAGTACCCCAGCTTGTGGAACACTAATCTAGACCATAAAACATATTATTGACACTTGCTCACCTTGGGCACTTGACAACTGCTCGATACAAGTGAAAGTATAAATACTCTTTCCCAATTCTTATAGATAACTGTTAAAAAATAAACATCACTGAAAATTGTACCAAAAACAGAAGAACTTGCAATGCATCAGATACACTATTAGAGAGTGTTGGGGTTCCTTACAATGCATCTGATCACAGAGATGTTATTATAGCGGGTTGGGATTCCTTACTACTTACTACTACTATTGTAGGGAAGGTCCCAGATAGGCACCCTTATATCAGTGAGAGCACTGCTGTACCGGCGGGCGGACGCCCACCCGGTGATCTGCGGCCTGGGACCAGCCTGTAAGTTGCAAGGACATTGTGTGAGTCACTTCGGCTGGAGCTCACACCACGTGAAGCTCGGGACGTGGACCACTCCCTGGATAAGGTGCGAGGGGATTCTTGGGAAGCAGGTCCCACGCAGCGGGGCCTCCAACACGTTTGCAAGCTACACGGTACCCAACATTCACCAACATATCACAGGGGGTAGCACTACCTCACATTTGGGTGGGATTGCTGGAACAAACACCAGGGGCTTTGGTGCCACGGCACCCTCAGCACTTTGGGGGAATCACTCAGTGTTCGGGGTCACTGCGTTATATTGTTGTTGCATAGTAGTGTGTGATATATATATATATATATATATATATATATATATATAGTGTACAGTAATGGTCAATTATATACATTGTGTGGTGTTATTGCTTACTACTGTTGTAATGTTTGCTGTGAGGGGTTATCCAACCAATGCTGGGATCCCTCATAGGTGGGGGCGCTGCACATAAAGAGATAGAGCTCACCTCAGGCACCCACAAGCGGAGGCTTAGGCCTCCTGTGAGCATACAGGTACAGCAGCATGTGTAGTCGCCCGCGTATTTCCTTTAGGCATAGGGATCTGATCTTAGACTCCCTGTTATAGTTGGTTAGGTTCCTTACAATGCGTCTGATCTCAGGCGCTATTAGAGAGGGTTTAGGTTCCTTACAATGCAAATATAAATTTTTTTAATATTTATAATAAAAATATATACATAAAAAAATAAATAAACATCAATTCATATTGGAGGATTTTTAGTATCCTATACAGGCATTTTTAAGTATCAAGCCATCTGTCAATTTAGACCTGTTTGGTAAAGAATATACTGAGCAAGCAATATGAGCAGTTTAAGTTTAATTTATATTATATAGTTGACAAAATAATTTTTATCAACTATTTTAAAATCAATTTTTGGAATAAAACTGTATGATGTGTTAGTTGAGTACATCCACATCGAGTGTATGCAACTTTCAATTGGGCCCCTAAAGATTTTACTTAGGGAGATGTATTCTTTTTTTTTTTTTTTTATAACTTAAATTTTATTGAATCAAAACAGCATAAAAAACATTACAGAATACTTTTGTCTTGTATGCAAACATTATTTTAACAACTGTGTAAGTAACAACGAGGTCCTGCTGTGCTTCGGGACCCGGTCTTCCGGGTATTTTGGTGTTGACCATATAGTCCAAACCGACTCTACTTAAATGGACAAACAGACACTTATAACTCAACTTAAAAGGGGAGACAATTCATACTCACAAAAAAAAAAAATATATAAGGAAAAGGGAGGTCAAGGTGGGGTGGGGAGGGGTAGGTTGGGGGTGAGGTAGGGGGAGTGCGTTAGCAGTAGATGCGATACGTGGCCCTGTGCCAAGCATCACAGATGCTTGCAAGCTAAGTCGTCTCTCACATTACTTATATTATAATGCTGCTATAATGGGTCTTGGGTGTATAGAATACCTCCTGTATGTCCCTCCCAAGGAGAACGCATCTACTGTTATCAGAGCCATACTGCACCGACACACTTTATTCGAGCAAATACCCGGTATGTACCTGGCAGATACCTGGAATAAGCCACTACTAACCTCTGACAAGCCCCGTTGCATTTGCCTTCCCAGCCTGGGTTCATGCCTGGCTGATGGGCGGCTGATCTGTTAAATGATAATGATTAGGATTTAATAGGCTGCAATGCTTCGCGTGTCTACCAGATGGCATAAATTCATGAATTGTAATGCAGTTTATATATATATACTGTGCAGTATTGCAGCCAGCGGGAATAAAATGCTTCAATCCCTGCTTGGAAAATAACTCAATGTACTCGGGCAGAAAACAGTCACAAACCTCAATACAACCGGGTATACCCGAATTCGTGGGACTAGCCAAGCTCGAATAAAGTGTGTCGCCAGTGTATTGAGGACCTCTCAATCCCCGGGATATCTGTCTGTGCCAGCCAAGGCGTCCAGACTTTTAGAAAATTGTCACCAGTATCATTAACTAAACTCGTTAATTTTTCCATCTGGCAAATGAACCAAATTCGATTCCGAATCTTTGGGATGGTTGGGATATCAGATTGTTTCCATAATGCTGCGATCTCGCACCGCGTTGCAATTGCAAAATGGGCAATTAGTTTGTTATTTGCTTTGGAAAGGCCCGTCAATGGCCTGTTTAGGAGGAACAACCACGGGTCTGGGGGAATGGTGAGATCAAACAGTCTCTGTATCCAATGTCTAATCGCCTCCCACAGTGGAGAGATCCGTGGGCAAGACCACAGCATATGTAACAGGTCAGCTGTTCCTCCGCACTGGCGGGGGCACAGGGGAGAGGAACCCGGCACAAACCTTGATAATTTCAGTGGGGTGAGGTACCATCGCATTAGGACTTTATACTGCTGCGGCCAAGTTTATTCGAGCATTTGCCCGTTCTTGGCTGCAGCAGTAGCCTGGCGCGCGCCCGAGAGTGACGGGCGCGCGCCGAAGCAGCGGAAGAGCGCCCTCCGATCGGGGCGCTCTCCCTACCACTGCTGGGTCCGCCGGGTCCCCCGGAACCCCCTGCCGCTGTCCCGCGATCGCGGGACACCAGGGCTCCCTCGGGGAGCCCCTGGACGCGCGTGCAGGGGGCGCACGCTCCCGAAGACGCGTGACCGCGCGTCTATGACGCGCGGCACGCCGAGGGGCGGCCACTAGCAAGCCGGGAAATCTCCCGGCTTGTGGTACCGGCCACACTTTAATAAAGTGTGTCGGTAGTGTATGCGTTCTCCTTGAGCGTGGTGCATATGGAGCTCTTCGCTGTGGCTATATATATGGCGCTCCATTCTTCATCTTCTAAGTTTTCTCCCAGATCTGTTTCCCATTGAGATCGGAATGAGGGTATCTGCTGCTCATGTTCACCAGAACTGATCACTTCTCCGTATAGCTGAGATGTAAGTCCCTTCGTGTCGGCCTCAGCCAGACAGAGCTTTTCGAAAGATGTTAGTAGGGGGTATGGGGCAAATTTGTTATAAAATGCCCTGATCTGGAGGTATCTAAAGAATTCTGAGTGAGGGATCTCTTTCTCTTCCCTGATATGGTCGAATGTTTTGATTTTTCTGTCATAACCCTCCAGATCTCTAATTCGATTGTAGCCCCTCTGTCTCCAGATTGAGATATTACTGACTGATAGACCTGGAGCGAAATCAGGGTTATTCCATATGGGTGTTGCAATGGAATTTTTTGTCGTGAGGGAATGCCGAAATTTCGTAGACTCCCAGATTGACACTGAGTTGGTCACCGAGGAGAGCGGCATGGCGGTAAATTTTCGCGCCGTTTTAGGTAACCAAATTAAGCTGCTCAATTCCAGAGGTGCACATGCAGCATTTTCTATTTCCACCCATCTCTTTAACTTTGGGTTAGATTGCCATTGTACAATCTGACTTAATTGTGCCGCCTTGTAATATGATACCAGGCAGGGTACTGCTAGGCCGCCCGCCACCACAGATCTTTTCATATTTAATTTACTTACTCTCGGTTTTTTACCTCCCCAGATAAATTTGGAGATTTCAGATTGAAGTG
Source organism: Ascaphus truei (assembly GCF_040206685.1). NCBI lineage: Eukaryota > Metazoa > Chordata > Amphibia > Anura > Ascaphidae > Ascaphus > Ascaphus truei. The sequence goes on along the minus strand of NC_134484.1, from coordinate 250,837,267 downwards.
AGTGCAAGTCCCTCCAACTGAGTGGCACTGGAAGAGTTTGGAAGAGGTATAATATACGGGGGAGTAGGTTCATTTTGACACTATGGATACGTCCAATCCAGGATATCCTTTTGGATGTCCACTTCCGTAAATCAGATTTTAAGGTCCGAATCAGGTTGGGGTAATTTGCATTGTACACGTCTTTTACAGTTTTGGTGATGTGGACACCCAGGTATTTTATGTGGTTTTGTTGCCAGTTAAATTTGAAATTCAATTTGAGTAATTTCTCCATGTGTCTAGGGAGGTTGATGTTGAGGGCTTCCGATTTGGATTGATTGATTTTGAAGCCGGAGACCTTAGAGAATCGATCTAGTAGGTCGAAGAGGTTTGGTAGGGACGTAAGGGGTTTTGTGATAATCAAGAGGATGTCATCCGCATACAGGGCCGCTTTATGGGTCTGGGAGTATGCGTTTAACCCTGAGATGTCTGGGTTTCCTCTGATTTGTGCCGCCAGTGGTTCGATACATAGGGCAAATAAAAGCGGGGATAATGGGCAGCCCTGTCTCGTGCCACTCTTTATTTGGAATGGCAGAGAGGGGTAGCCTTGGTGTATGACCCTGGCGGTGGGGTTAGAGTACAGCGATAGAATCGCCTCACTCACCCGATCTCCAAAGCCAAATGTCGCAAGCGTCTCTTTTAAATATGGCCAGTCTATCCTATCGAAAGCTTTTTCTGCATCCAGACTTAACAACATGCTTTGAGTTGCCTTACTATTTGCCAAATCCAACAGATCAATAAATCGTCGTGTATTATCCGCTGCTTGCCGGCCCTTGATAAATCCGACTTGATCTGGGTGTATAAGTCTGGGTAGGATGAGACTAAGTCTATTTGCCAATAATTTAGCGTATAATTTAACATCAGTGTTAATTAATGATATAGGCCGGTAACTTTTGCAGTCTAGCGGGTCTTTCCCAGTTTTATGAATTAGTGATATTGACGCCTTTAACATCTCCTTGGGGATGGGGGCTCCCGCTAAAATAGCGTTAAACATGTGGAGCAACCTTGGGGCGAGCAACTTTATAAATTTCTTATAGTAAAGCCCTGAGAATCCATCAGGCCCAGGGGCCTTTGATGGCTTCAGTTCTTTAATGGCCTGAGATAGTTCTTCCATAGTGAAGTCAGCATTTAAAGCTGCTCTATCAGTGTCCGTCAATCTCCCTAGTTCCGAGCTGGCTAAGAAATCTCTTAGGGCACCGCTCGTTGTAGAGTTATGTGCCACTTTTTCACCGTTATACAGTGTTTCATAAAAGGAGCCGAATTCGTTTACAATTTTCTGAGGATTAGACGTGGGGGTACCAGATTTTAAGCGTATAGCTTGGATGTTATTCTTAGCTTGCCTGTCCTTTAGCATGCGGGCTAGCATTGTATCCGGCCTGTTCGCTTTCTCGTAAAATTTTCTCTTTGACCAACTCAGTGAATTGTCAGCTCTGGAAGCTAGTAGCATGTTAAGTTCAATTTTGACATCTTTTACCTCCTGTAAGGTTTTGGGGTCTAAATTCTTTTTATGGTTAGAGGAGAAAGTCTGTAATTTATTTTGGAGATTAATAATTTTGGACTCTCTTTCTCTCTTTCGTCTGGCTGTGATATTTATTAACGTGCCGCGTAATGTTGCTTTATGGGCTTCCCATAGGACAAGCTGTGAGTCAACAGAGCCCGTATTGATATTGAAGAATTGGTCAATCTCGTTGCCAATAACATCACATATTTCGGGAATTTTTAAGATTGATTCATTAAGTTTCCAATTCGTCCCAGGTCTATCAGTTCGGATATTATTGCACCTTAGCTCTATTGGCGCATGGTCTGACCATGAAATATCATGGATCCCTGCTCGGGTAACCTTAGGAACCAGTTGACAGGACACAAAAAAGTAATCAATTCTGCTGTACGAGCCATGGGGGTGAGAGAAGAAAGTGTAATCCCTGTCTGCCGGATGTAATTCCCTCCATATATCTGATAACTGGTTGGTCTTGAGGCCCCGACGCAAAGATACACCCGCTCCCTTATTGTACTGACCTACAACCCCTGACCTATCCAGGTGCGGTTGCATGACTATGTTAAAGTCACCCGCGAGCACAATGCTCCCTTGGGCCACTGAGTTCAGGGTTCTGAAAAACTTATCGAAAAAGATCGTGCTCTTCTCGCTGGGAGCGTATAAGCAAGCCAACGTGATTCTCTGCCCCCTAATTGTACCTACAACAATAATGTATCTACCATCCGTATCACGTTTACTTAACTGCACCTCGAACGGAATGCTGTTCCGGAATAATATAGCTACCCCCCGTTTTTTGACTGCTGCTGATGATGTGAAAACCTGGGTGAAATCTTTGTCAAGATATTTAGGGGCACTTGATTTACTGAAGTGTGTCTCCTGTAGAAAAAGGATTTCAACGTGTTACCTTTTATAGTCTGTAAAGGCTAACTTCCGTTTGGTTGGGTTGTTAAAGCCCTGTACATTATGGGAAATAAGTATCAACGCCATTTATTAATGTGTGTGTGGGATAGCTTCGTGAAATCTTTGGACTTACCCAAGATTCCATCCTTGGAGCATGCCCGGTCCGTAGTGCTGAGACGCATCTGTACCATCTGTTGTGTGTTTTGATGGTGTGGCTGATGTTCCCCTGAGAGGGGAAGGGAGGGAGAGGTGGGAGGGGGAGGGGAAAGGTGAGGTGGGGGGAGGGGGGATGGGAGGAGAGGGAGGGAAGGGAGGGTGGGTAGGCGGGGGATGGGGGACCACATGTAGGTAAAAACAGTAGGGAGGGAACAAAAAATAACATGCATATATAACATCAACATGGCAGAGACATCAAATAATAAAAAAAACAAGAATCCACCTCGGGAGCCCCCGAGTGTGTCTCTTGCGCCCATGGGGTTGGTCTCCTGGTCCAGTCTTATAGAGGAATCTCTCCGTCTTGCTGGGACCCGACCTCCCTGGGACTTGTGCGCGATCCCTCTTTCTCAGGGATCGTAAGTGGGAACGCATGCACGCCAATACGGGGGATCCCGCCGGCGTGTTTTCCATAATCAGCTACTATATGTAACTCCGTTAAACTCTTCAACGATGGAAACTGGAACAGAAACTGCATATCAATAAACACCTCCTAAACATAACGAAAAACTTTGCCCTGTGTCTAACCTTCTGTCTCCCTCCCTGAACCACGTCACCTATTTGGAGCCCATCTACTTTGCTCCTTGGAGAATGTTAACCCACCCCCCCTCTTCTCTTCCTCCTTCCTCCTCTTCCCCCTCCACCCTCCCTCTCCTCCTTCTTCCCCCATCCCCCTCACCCCCCTCTTTCCCTTAGATCCTTTTTATGCATCCCCACTCCTCCTTCCTCCCCCACCCCCCTCTCTACATCCCCCCTTTCCTCCTCCCCCCCCCTCTCCTCCTCCTCTCACCCCCCTTCCCCCCTCTCCTTCTCCTCTCACCCCCCCTCCCCTCCTCCTCCCACCCCCCCTCTCCTCCTCCTCCCACCCCCCCTCTCCTCCTCCTCCCCCCACACCCCCCTCCCTTTCCCTTAGATCCTTTTTATTGTGTGTATTTATGTATAGTATAGTATATTATATGGGAGACCACAGTTCTGGGGCATGGGCACGAGCGGAGGCTGCCATACACACTCCCTTGTGGCGTGTCCAGAGCTCCTCCGCGTCTGCGCCCCCGCTAGCCTCCTCGTTCTGTGTGTCAGAGCTCATCGGCGGCCATCTTGGTGAGGGCAGCAAGCGCCGGAATCCCGTGTGTGTCAGCGCTCCTCGGCGGCCATCTTGGTAAGGGCAGTAAGCTCCCTCCCTTCCTCCCTCTTCCGCGCAGGCGCCGGAGGTCCCGCGCGTGGCAGCACTCCTCGGCGGCCATCTTGGTGAGGGCAGTAGGTGCCTCCGCTTCCTCCCTCTACTGCGCAGGCGCCATGGATCCAGCTCTCGCGGGAAGACGGCGCGGGGTGATGACGTCACAGGACAAGCCCGCGAAGATCACTGAAGTTCCCCCGCGCCTCGGGGAAGGGGTAAGGGAAGATGGCTGCCGGCCAAAAAACGTGAGTAGGACCTGCTGCGTTGTAGGGTGATGATTCCCCTCTCTAGGGACTGGTGAGGGCTGCGGAAGGGGTCCCAAGCGGTCCCGAGGGCATGAGGGGCAATGTTGGGGTAGGTCAAAATAGAAGATTCCGGTGATTGTGGCTAGTGGAGGGTCTTTTATGCAGGGCTCAGTGCATCAGTCGTGGGTTAGCTCATGGCTGCGCGGGGGCGTCATCTTTAGCCGCCGCATGGCGAGGGGGGCTCTGTGTTGAACCCAGGACCCTTCTAAGGAATCCCTCTGTGTCCTCTACATTTTTGAGAGTATGTGCCACCCCGTTCTTAAAGACCATTAGGGCACACGGGAATAGCCAGCGGTACCTTACCTCTTGGTCACGCAGTGTTCTGGTAACGGAGGCTAATGCTCTCCTCTTTGCTAGCGTGGCAGGTGACAGATCCTGGTACACTTGGAATTTTATTTTCTCAAACTCCACTACCTTCAGTTCCCTTGCTATCCGGCATGTTTCTTCTTTGGTGCGGTAACAGTGGAATCTAATTACCACATCCCTCGGGGGGTCTCCTTTTTGAGGTCTTCCCCTCAGTGCCCGGTGGCATCTGTCCAGAACCAGGTCTCTGGCAGCCATGTCTGGGAATATATGTTCCAGCCACCTCGAGGTGAATTCTTCTGGGTCAGTTATAGCTTCTGGGACCCCTCTCAGCCGTATGTTACAGCGCCGGTCGCGGTTCTCTGCGTCCTCAATTTTATCCTCTAGGGAGGTGACCTGTGCCTTTAAGGCGGATATTTGCGACTGTGTTTGTGCTGTGGATGTAGCTGTCTCATCTGCCCTGGATTCCAAAGCGGCTGTACGCTCCCCTATTGCGTCCATATCCTTCCGAAGTGCCCAAAGTTCAGACTTAAAGAATTGTTGCATATTGCTGCAAAACTCCTTCATGTCTTTACGTCTCATTATATCCATATCGTCTGGTTCTTCAGGTGAGGGGTCCAATTCTGGGTCTGCTGATGCTGTCTGCACTGGAGACTCAGGTATGTCAGCCCTGGCAGCCTCTTTTCTCTTAAAATAAGTAGATACCGGCTGTGTTTTTTTTCTTAAAGTCTTAGTTGATGCCATGTCTGTATATTTAGATACGTTCTGCAGATACTGGATTATGCAGTTGCTGTGTTTTTGCTGGAGTTAGATCGATTTGAAACGCCGGAGGGGATGGAGCTCACACTCTAAGCTGCCATTCACCTCCTTGTCGTGCACGCCTCTCGATGTATTCTAAATAAGTACAAGACTTGCACACAACTGCAAGCAATGATTCCCTGATTTTGCACTAAGGGAAGGGGATATAATTCACTGCGTCTGCCACAAGTCTGCTGCAAGGATCTCACGAAGCATAAGTTGATGTGAAACCGGTCAGCCAAGCAGAGACGTGTTCCTTTTTGATCCCTGACGGCCGCCGTAGTATGTCTGTGCTGCTGTGTATCCAATTCTGCTCGCTGGATGCAGAAGCAGGCGTTCACTGAGTCGCAGTGGACAGAGACTCTACAGACGCCAGGCAGAGCTTATTTCACATGTTAGTGCTTTATTGCCCTTACAATTTTATCTCAATAAACCTGACTTTGACCATACTACTGTGGCTGTATTTGCCATCCCGCTTGGTCCAATGGAGTGAAGACTTACTATGGGGTTTCCCAGTTGAATAGCCCTTGAGAGAAGTAATTACCACACCAGAGACATATTTGGATACTAACTCAAACTTGGCCATGTGAGTGCATTTCAATAGTTTTTTATCCCCATCCCATTGAGGTATATACTGTACACTGACTATTGTAGCACATCAGTATTGTTATGTATTTTAATTGATATTTTATTCTAGGTGCTCCCCACACTCTTTTCTTATTCCTTACAATGCATCTGATCTCAGACACACTATTAGAGAGGGTTGGGGTTCCCTAGAATTTCACAATATAATTATAGGGTTAACCAAAAGAAGGTTAAAACCACTGGCTTACATAAAAGACATACTGTATTTTAAGTATATACCTGAATGAGATTATGTAGCACCCAGTCCTACATGAAAATAATTTGCATATAGTTTGCTTCTAAAACAATGTCTTGCTGGTGGACCACGAAGCCTAGACTTTGGGGAAAAAACCACTATAAGCCGTTATAACTGTTACAATTGTTCAGCCAAAGTAAACTAATGACAATGCTAAGTTTGGTCTTAATGATACACAATATTTTTGCCATTTTTTATTTAAGTGTATCAGGTTGGATTCACTCCAAGCAAAGATATGCGTTATAAATCAGAAATCCCTTTGTTTTGCTAGCACAAAATAAGATCATCTGGGCAATAAGCCATTCACCACACTTAGGCCTTGACATGACTATCTATTCACTGGATATTGATTGTCTCTTTGTGCTTCTCATATAAATCAGTGTTAACCAGCATACTGGTAAAACCACAGTTAGAATTCTATGTACAGTTCAGGAGTGCAGAAAGCACACAGTATCTACAACGTAAAGATGTTTGCAAGATCAGCATGTAAAATAGTGCATGGAGCACAGGAAAGGAGTTATAATGAAATGACCTCAACATGTATATGCTGGATTTAATATAGGGGAAGAGGGTAATGTCACATAGAATGAAATACCTAAAAGGTATAAGCTACATGAGGGAAGCATCATTTAAACTAAAAAACTGGTTAGAGCAAGGGGTAATTCATTGGAACTGGTATTAGTGTGGAAGTACAAGGGTAAATCATTGAAAGAGTAGCGGCTGCCATTAAGAGACCTCCCTCCTCATATGAAGGTGGTCGAGGCGGGTAAGATTATATTGACATTTATTTATAAAATGTTTTACAGGAAATAATACATTGAGAGTTACCTCTCGTTTTCAAGTATGTCCTGGGCATAGAGTTAGGATGACAAATAATACATGGTTACAAATATAGTACATAAGTGTATACATTATATACAAGGGTATACATTATATACAAGACATTGCATGCACAGTTAAAGAAAATATATATTATAGGCGTATGTAACAGTTACTGACCAGATTAAAATGTGAGAAAGCCTTAGTTTTGAAAGAACCTAAACTGGTGGTGGATGTGAGAGTCTCTGGTAGGTTGTTCCAGTTTTGTGGTGCACGGTAAGAGAAGGAGGAGCGGACGGATACTTTGTTGAGCCTTGGGACCATGAACAGTCTTTTGGAGTCTGATCTCAGATGATAAGTGCTGCATGTGGTGGGGGTGAGGAGCTTATTCAGATAGATGGGTACAGCCGCGGCCGCTTTTATTTGAACACTTCTCGGTTATTTTCCGGTGACTTTTTCAGAATGCCACGCGCTTGACTGCGTTCATGCCACATTCATGCCGTATTCATGCTGCATTCATGCCGGCCGTCACCCGAGCTTGATCTTGTTAATGATTCGGATTTAATTGGGTGCAACTCTTCGCGTATCCGCCCAGTGGCAGATATTCATTATTTGTAATGAATTCTAATGTGTATAATATAGTACAGCACATGTGCTTCAGTAATGTGTCGACTTGCAGGTGTTTAAAAATACCACAGTGGTCCATTGTGAATTGACCTTGGTACTGAAGAAGTTACAATACTGTATCAATTTAGGCATTTTATATTAAAAACTCAATGCACAGTGTCTGGTGTTCTATTGTCCAGAGATTTCCGAGATGAGTACATCACTGCAGTACGTGTTCAAAAAATCCCGACATAACGTACGCTTATTTAATATGGTCCGCAATTAATGCAGCAGATGATAAGATGGCCACAGTTGGTCAAATTTATCAATATTTTATCCAAAATTATGACTTTTACAAATTTTCACCAGATGCCCGTGTGTGGAAGCATGCAATAAGGAAAAAGTTATGTATCGATCCGTGTTTTTTTCGTATTGATCCCGCACCCGGACTTAGAGGAGGGTATTGGTGTGTTGGCCAGATTTTTCCAGTATCTTTGATCATGGAGAATTCAAAAGGCGAAAGGTCATGCTAAAACCAACTAAGAATCGTCAGTCCCAGGCAAGCAACGTGCCAGCACCAGCACTGCCTTCCAATAACTGTCCGACCATCAGTGAAAACCTGCTGACCGGCAACCCTTGCTGTCTGTCCCCCCCTAGATACCTGCAGCCTGAGCAGGATTTCACGTACAGATACCAGCAGGCTTGCATGTACCAAAAAGTTTTCCAGCTACATCAGCTGTCAACTACAGGTGTAGAAGGCCCGCTGTCACCTGTCAACTACGTGTATAATCAAGAATACGGGACTGGTGGCAGTGGCTTGGTGCCAACCGACTGGCAAAGTCTATGGTGAGTACAGCTGCCATATTTTATTCTTTTTTTGAAATATCAATATCAATGCACAGTCAAGCAATTCTCTTGAAATCAATTGCTTTGCTTATGTTATTTAGTTCTATTATTTTAGTCCCAATTCGCGAAAATGTAGTTCAGCAATATCATTGGCTGAGTAGCTTCTACAGTAGATACTGAACAATTGGTGGACAGCTAGGCACTTGCGCCTACTGTATGTCTCATTGGGACCTTGTTGAAAAGCATATGCGTGTCATCACATCTAGGCGCATGCGTGTATGTGAACAAGAGACACCCCCCGAGAAAATTATTGTTGGGACTGACCGAGGGGACTGTGGGGACTGACTGTGGGAACTTCTTTAGGGGACTGACTAATTTGAACCAACCATTACAGTAATACTTTTATTTTTCCTCAGAAAATAAACTTTGTCATCAGGCGGAGAACGGCAAATGGAGGGATTTCGATGAATAATGTCGCTTTTTGTAACGATGCTTGCACATTGCTCAATCTGATTTAAAAATCCATGTACCGGAGGCAACAATCTAGTGGCAGTGCCATTTTTATGGATTAGGATAGGATAACTGTGAGCTTTATAGAAAACTTGAAACAGTATGCTGTTTTTTTCATACAGTATACAATACTTTTTTACATACTGTACTGTATAATAAACCCCAAAAATAAAAAATATGCATTTATTCTACATGTATTACAGTATACCCGTACAGTATGTATTGTTTTAATATTGTTTTGATGTAATGTGCATGCCTACAGTATACAGTACAGTACTGTACAGTACTGTACAGTATGCATCATGGAACCTTGTTAAAACGCAAAATTCTTGTGTTTACTACTGTACATTAATTAACCAACCATTACTTACTGTACAGTACTGTATGTTCTAGAAACACTGTATTTTGTTATAAAGGAGACACAATGAAACAATTTAAAACAATCAACATTTTGTTATTGGTGTACAGTAAGTCAAAACATTCACAGGTGTATGGTGTAAGTAATTTTTTTTATTTATTAATACAATTTAAAACAATCAATATTTTTTTTATTGGAGTACAATAAGTCAAAACATTTACAGGTGTATGGTGTAAGTAAAAACATTATTTATTAATACAATTTAAAACATCAACATTTTTTTTATTGGTGGAGTACTGCAAGTCAAAAATGAATCAACATTTGAACAGACGACCAATCAAGCAGCGAATTCGATCCCCACCAGTCTGTCCTTCGGGGATGAGATAGGGGATCCCTGGAGAGAATCGGCAGTGTGGAGTGCAGGAGAAGGTGTCCTGGGGGTTCCCTGGAGAGAAGCGGCAGCATCGTCGAGGAGTGCAGGAGAAGGTGAAATGTGGGTTCCTGGGAGAGCAGCGGCAGCGTCAATGGTTGGCTCCCATATGTTTTGCTTTAATGATATATCAGCCAATTTCTTCTTGACATAATAAGGCTTCTTAAAATACTTAGCCTTTGGAGTCGTCAGAAGGTTTTCTTTATTAGCCTTGGCCTTTTGCTTTGGCTTCAGCTTGGAAAAGGCTCCCTTTCGCTTTTTCGGCACGGCAGAAGAGAGTGGGTTCCTGCGTCCGTAGAATCGGGGTTGATACATGGATGCAGATGGTATAAAGCACAATGCAGTAACTGGACAAGAGCAAGTTTAGATACAAATCAGTGTGTGGCGGGCTATGCATTTGAGTCACCTTTTATACACTGTCCGTATTGTGATTGAGGTGCAGGTGTTAAAAGTGGGCGTACTCTAATATGCACTACAATTTTTTTTCGCGTGCATGGCCACGAGGTGCAGGTGTTAAAAGTGGGAGTACTGTAATAAGATCCATTAAAGTATAAATACACCATCCATTTTGCTGATTCACTGCACATTGAATACACATCGACTCAACATCAAATATACATTCTTGTGCTTGTATTACTTTCTACATGCAGCGATGCCTGTTAAAAAGATTTCTAAGGATCTCAGCATGAGAATAAAGGATATGTACACGAGAGGACAACGAATTTCAGATATTGAACGCTGGCTAAGTACTTCTGGCCTCGTTGTACCAGCAGCCACCGTGAGCTATCATGCCCACGGTAAGACCAAAAAATTCAAGAAGACACCAACGGCAAGTAAAGTATTTTGAATATGTTTTCTTTACCGTTCAGTACTGCAATAGCACTTTTAATGGTTAGATAGCTTATTGTTTTTAACAGAACCATTTTCCTAGCAATTATTAGATATACTGTACAATTTGTTTTTGTGTTGCACCTCCTTCCTCAATTATCATAATTACATTCTTACATTCTTATACTCACGTCTATTTCTACAGTATTTCAAAGTGAGTTGCACCTCTTTCCTTAATTATCACTCACTTCATTATTACTCATTATGACTCACGCACTCACAACCCCCCCTTTCAGTACACAGTTTACTGTTTACTGTAAACAGTATGACACACACGCACACACACAAAGTACCAGTAATATCATATGATAATTGTTATCGCTGTATATTTATATAACTATATTATATATCTATCTATTATTATTGTTATCGCAGTATATTTATATAACTATATTACTGTATATATATACATATATATATATATATTATTTATATCGCTGTATATTTATATAACTATATTGTATTGTATTGTATGTCTTTATTTATATAGCGCCATAAATGTACATAGCGCTTTACAGTAGTAATACATATCATATAAATAACAAATAATGTAAATAACAGGTCATGGGAATATGTGCTTCAGACATAAAAGTAACATTAAGGAAGAGCAGTCCCTGCTCCGAGGAGCTTACAATCTAATTGATAGGTAGGGAGAACGTACTGTACAGAGACAGCAGGAGGGAATTCTAGTAAGTACGTCTGCAGGGGGCCAGGCTTTATGTATCATGTGTCCAGGATTATCCAGTGCTATTCATATGCTTCTTTAAGCAGATGTGTCTTAAGGTGGGTCTTAAAGGTGGATAGAGAGGGTGCTAGTCGGGTATTGAGGGGAAGGGCATTCCAGAGGTGCAGGGCAGAAAGTGAGAAAGGTTTAAGGCGGGAGAGAGCTTTAGATACAAAGGGGGTAGAAAGAAGACATCCTTGAGAAGAACACAAGAGTCGATATGGTGCATAGCGAGAAATTAGGGCTGAGATGTAAGGAGGGGCAGAAGAATATAAAGTTTTAAAAGCGAGGAGGAGAATTGAGTGTGAGATACGGGATTTGATCGGAAGCCAGGAGAGGGATTTCAGGAGGGGAAATGCGGAGACAGATTTAGGAAAGAGTAGAGTGATTCTGGCAGCAGCGTTTAGGATAGATTGTAGGGGAGACAGGTGAGCGGCAGGAAGGCCAGACAACAGGAGGTTGCAGTAATCGAGACGGGAGAGAATGAGGACCTGAGTCAGAGTTTTAGCAGTTGAGTAATAGAGGAAAGGGCGTATCTTTGTGATATTGCGGAGGAAAAAGCAACACGTTTTAGAAACATTTTGAATATGAGAGGAGAATGGGAGAGAGGAATCAAGTGTAACCCCTAGGCAGCGTGCTTGAGCTACTGGGTGAATGATCGTATTTCCAATAGTAATGTAGAAGGAGGTAGTAGGGCCAGGTTTGGGAGGAAGTATAAGGAGCTCTGTTTTTGCCATGTTAAGTTTCAGTTGGCGGATGGCCATCCAGGATGATATTCCAGAGAGGCATTCAGAAACTTTGGTCTGTATAGCAGGTGTAATGTCAGGGTTGAAAGGTAAATTTGTGTGTCGTCAGCATAGAGGTGATATTTAATCCCAAAAGATGTGCTTAGGTCACCTAGAGAGAGTGTGTAAAGAGAAAAGAGAAGGGGTCCCAGGACAGAACCCTGGGGTACTCCCATAGAGAGATCAAGAGAGGAGGAGGTGTTAGCAAAAGAGACACTTAAAGTACGAATGGAGAGGTAAGAGGAGATCCAGGATAGAGCTTTGTTCCGAATACCAAGAGTATGGAGAATGTGAAGAAGAGGGTGGTCCACGGTGTCGAATGCTGCAGAGAGGTCGAGTAATATGAGCAGAGTGTAATGACCTCTGTCTTTGGCAGCATGGAGGTCATCGGTTATTTTAGTGAGGGCTGTTTCAGTAGAGTGAGCAGTGCGGAAGCCTGATTGTAGAGGGTCTAGAAGATAATAGGTTTTGAGAAAGTGTAGCAATCGAGAGAATACAAGACGTTCAAGGAGTTTGGAGGCAAAAGGCAGGAGGGAGACAGGTCGATAGTTAGAAGGACAGGTAGGGCCAAGCTTGCTGTTTTTGAGTAATAGTATAACGGTTGCATGCTTAAAGTAGGATGGAAAGGTACCAGAGTAGAGGGAAGAGTTAAAGATCTGTGTGAGCATAGGGATTATAGAAGGAGCAAGAGGTTTTATGAGATGGGAGGGAATGGGATCAAGAGGGCAAGTGGTAGAGGGAGAAGAGGAGATCAGCAGTGACACACCCTCCTCCGAGATAGCGGAAAAAGAGTCAAGAAAGGCAGGAGGAGAATTGGGAAGCAGTGTGGGATGGGAGGAGGCAACAGATGGGATGTTCTGACGTATGGATTCCACCTTTTCCGCTATATTACTGTATATATATATATATATATATATATTATTATTTATTTCGCAGTATATTTATAAGTATATTACTGTATATATATCTATTATTATTTATATCGCTGTACAGTATATTTATATAACTAGTAAGAAGGTTTGGGACAAGTCCCAATAAACAGTGCTCAATCCAAGTAGGACTCTATTTCACTTAATGAATTGAATTGTCCACATATCATGGTGTAGAGGAAGCACATAAAGCCTTAATGGAGTATTGGACCCAGTGTTTAAAGTGCAGCAGTGATTTTATAGAATATAATAGTCCATAGGCAAGAGTAAATAAAGGGTTAATATACCAATATTGTTGTGTACTCTGCTGAACTAAACACTTTAGCTGCAACACTGTTACTGATCAACAAGTCTCCACATGGAGGAGACAAACCATACTCACGATTGGCAGCTTCCTATGGTGCGTGCATCACGCTCAGAGTTGCTGTAGAAGGGAAATCCTTGGATTACAGCGGCGCACAGCCAAAAACAGGAGGAGGGGACCAGCAAGGTGTGGGTTAAAAAGTTATTTATTGATACATGATATCGGGGTGAACAAACTCTGACACGTTTCGGACGTGAAATGTCCTTTATCAAAGAGTTGATTTGCGTCTATCCCCCATTACAGTTTTATAGATCAAGCCCCGCCTGCCCGCGTCACCGTGCTGTGTGGTATTGGCGCGAAAACCGCCGAACTACAATCTGATTGGTCAAGGTCAGCAACCAATGGGAAAGCTCCATGTGAGTAGTGTATTGCAGAGTGAGGAAGACGCGCTGCTCGCGCTGGCGCGGCCCCTTCTCCGTCATAGTGTATAGCAACGCTACATAGTTACCATTACTCAATCCTAACAACAACAAAGAGCCTCCCCTTGAGGTGCATGAAACTATGTGTGAGCGGATGATCGGGCAGGAGCGGAGAATGAACAGTGGGAGGGGGGGGAAGGGGAGGGAGAGACAGAAGGGATCTCAGAATAAAAGGGATAGATCCAGGAGGTCGACACCAAAGAAATCAATCCTAAAAAAGTCGCCAGAAACATCGAGTATTTCGGATATTTCTGATGGGGAAAGTCGCCAGCAAATGGTGTCCTTTTCCACTGATGAAGACACAGACAGATACCGGGACAACACGGACTATGAAACCCGAAATACTAGACACCCAGATGAAGCGTCTACCTCATATGACCTCAGAAGCCAAAAAGTGACAAAAAAACTCATTAAAAGAACTAGGCGCTCGAACAAAAGACGGGGCACAAAAGAAAAAGAAAACCGACTTTTAATGGAAAATCAAAATGTCATTAATATTTCAGGGGTCACTATTCCAGAAGGCGAAATAGCCCTGTTGAGCAAGGGTCTTAACTTTGCCCATATGAATGACTTTAACTTATTCAACACGGTTATTGATTTACAGAAATATGTTCGAAAACTATCATTGAAAAAATGTTTTGCATCCAAGGACATCTCTCGCCCTGAACCTCCTCCGTTGGTTGACAGGGGCCTTGTAGACCCCTCTCAGGCAACTGACGAGTTTCGGGACGACAGATTGTCTTTCAAAGAGTATGGAGTGCTCCAGGATATGTTAGACCTAGACATGGAAGATAGGATTTCAGATTCCTTAGATAATGAAGAACAATTCACATTCTTGAGTGGCACCAAACACACAGATTTTAGAAGTAAGTCCATCTTCTGTCCATCCTTCTCCAGAGGTCCCCATTTACAAACCTTTTGAGAGACTAGTGGAGAAGGACCTACAGACTCTGGCCAAAGGCTATACCTTCACTGCTCCCTTTTTTGACAATTTGACCAAAGAAGAAAGATCAGACCTGAGTTCATTAAAAAAGAGGTCGGATATCATTATTAAGAATGCGGACAAAGGGGGAGCAGTGGTGATTATGCACACGGAAGCTTACCGTATGGAAGCCATGAGACAGCTTTCTAACACACAGGCATACTGTAAGCTTGATAGAGACTCTACACAGTCATATCTGGCGGAGATCCGAGACCTCTTTGATCTGGGCAGAGAGTTGGGGGTACTAAACAACCGGGAATCAACCTATCTGTACAATCCATTTCCCATCGTGCCTATCTTTCACAATCTCCTAAAGATCCACAAAACCTTAGTCTGCCCTCCAGGCAGACCTATTATTTCTAGTATTGGATCTTTGGGAGATGGTTTATCTAGGTACGTTGATTACTTTTTACAAACATTAGTCAAAACACTACCTGCCTATTTGAGAGATTCGGCGGATTTGCTTCAGGATATTCAGAAAATCAAATGGTTAAATGGTTACATGTGGGTTACGCTCGATGTAACCTCTTTATACACTATAATTGATCACACCCTGGGCACGAGAGCAATTAGTCACTTTCTAAATCACTCTAACTTAAATTTGGCACAAAGCACGTTTCTATTGGATTCAGTTATTTTTCTATTACAGCACAATTACTTTATGTTTGACACTCAATTTTATTTACAGTCACAAGGCACAGCTATGGGCATATCATTTGCACCTTCATATGCAAACCTATTTATGGGATTTTGGGAGACCACTCACATTTTCGGTGACACCAACCCCTTTAGAGAAAATATTATTTTTTATCGTCGTTTTATTGATGACTTATTATTTATCTGGAATGGGGACACCGATACACTGCACAGCTTTTTTGAATATCTTGAGGCAAACACGTACAATCTGAAGTTTACACACTTGTACCACGATACACAGATTGATTACCTTGATCTACATTTATACATAGATGTTGGTCAACAAATACAGACCAATATCTATAGAAAAGCAAACTCCAAAAACTCTCTGCTCAGATCAAACAGCGCCCACCCTAGATCACTAATCAAGGGCATACCAAAAGGACAATTCCTGAGGTTAAGGAGGTTATGTTCCACACAAGAGTCCTTTATGGAACAAGCAGAAGATCTTAAGAACAGGTTTTTGGAGCGTGGTTATGGAAAGAGAGACATAGAAACTGCATTTAACCATGCCTTAGAAATGGACCGGGAACACCTTCTAAAAAAGAGGATCCCCAAAAAAACAGCTACAAAAATGATGAACATAAATGCAACAGACCAGTGTCCGCTTTTCATAACCACGTTTTCCAAGCAATCTGAACAAATCAGATTCATACTGCAAAAACATTGGGGAATCTTAAAGTTAGATACAGACTTAGATCAATACACTAGATTCAATCCGAGAATGGTCTTCAGAAAGGCGAAGACAATTGGAAACTATGTTTCTCCAAGTACTGTATGTATGGATCTGAGAAAACTAGCAAAAAACAACTACCAAAGGGATTCCACAAATGTGGACTATGCAATCTCTGCAGATATGCTGAACCAATCAAAACTCTTAAAGATGTACATACAGGTCACATATACCGTATCGAGTCATTTATGACATGTAACACAAATTATGTCATTTATTTGTTAAAATGTGCATGTGGGAGTGGTTATATAGGCAGGACAACACGAGCACTTAAAATTAGAATCAATGAGCACATTCGCAGCATTAGGAACCGTGATGATCACTTTCCCGTGGCGCGCCATTTTAATATATGTCCTGAGGGATCAATAAAAACAATTACATACAGCGCTATTGAAAACATCCCCATACATCCTAGGGGAGGGCACAGGGAGGCATCATTAAACTGTAGGGAGATGTTCTGGATTTATGCCCTTGGGACGATGGCACCCAGGGGCATGAACCAGGACTGGGAGCTAAAACACTTCCTTAAATAAATGTACAAACATTAGTTAAGGTTTCCTAGACTTAGTGGATACTTTTGCTCTATATAACCACTTAAATCAAATATCTGTGTCCCTATGCACATATAATTTCAAATCAATGTGTTACAAAAATATTTTTACATATACCACTGTTCATTGTACCTTAAAATATGTGATGATATAGGTATATTCCCTTAAGCAATTGGTGTTATTTAACCAGATTTTTGTCCTCACATTTGATTAAAGTTCTTTGAGAAAGGATTTAACATATAGGGAGGCAATATAAGGATCACCATATAATATAATATAATGCATTGTGTCATAATAGGGACAATTATGTGTTATTTTCATTAGAGTATAAACAATATAATATAAATTAAGATTACCAAACAAATACACATAGACTGAACAAGTGATTTCAAAAATACCATTTATTTACAGTCACTTAAAATAAAATAAAACCGAGTCCAATATTATTATTTGGAATTCATGTATTACCTCCATCTCAGTTTTTAGATTTGCTATTTGATGATATATTGTTTTTAATATCTTTTTGTTAATGTCTTTATGTATGGAGCCTAGTAACTATTGCTATGCTAATGTTAATGTTACTGTATATTTCCTCCTTTACAGTTTTATTGTTGGTCCTTTCCTCCTTCTTCTCCCCCCTTCCCTTCCCCCCCCCCACTGTTCATTCTCCGCTCCTGCCCGATCATCCGCTCACACATAGTTTCATGCACCTCAAGGGGAGGCTCTTTGTTGTTGTTAGGATTGAGTAATGGTAACTATGTAGCGTTGCTATACACTATGACGGAGAAGGGGCCGCGCCAGCGCGAGCAGCACGTCTTCCTCACTCTGCAATACACTACTCACATGGAGCTTTCCCATTGGTTGCTGACCTTGACCAATCAGATTGTAATTCGGCGGTTTTCGCGCCAATACCACACAGCGCGGTGACGCGGGCAGGCGGGGCTTGATCTATAAAACTGTAATGGGGGATAGACGCAAATCAACTCTTTGATAAAGGACATTTCACGTCCGAAACGTGTCAGAGTTTGTTCACCCCGATATCATGTATCAATAAATAACTTTTTAACCCACACCTTGCTGGTCCCCTCCTCCTGTTTTTGGCTGTGCACCGCTGTAATCCAAGGATTTCCCTTCTATTTATATAACTATATTACTGTATATAATATATCTATTATTATTTATATCGCTATATATTTATATAACTACAGTGTACAGTATTATATATATTTAGCCATACTGTAGGCCTGCGCATAAATGATGTACTGTACTTGTGGCCTACTGTAACATATTGTTGTTTTTCCTTTACACTGTAGGGAGATAACTCTTCTGGTTGACCAAATACGCGAAGAGAATGATGAAAAGAGTGCAACAAGGGTCAAAGACACTCTGCAGAAAACTCACAATATATCCGTATCAGAGACCAGCATCAAGAAGATGAGATGCAGAATTCGATGGTGTTACGCTGGTGCTGCCCGCAGACCAGACCCGTCCCCTGTGCTGAAGGGGGCGGTAGGAATACACGCACCCGCAGCAAAGGGAGCGTATCCGGAGTGTGGTATTAAGCATTGCCAGGTCAGATGTAAGTAACGTAGACAATACTGCCGGTACCGGGTATAGGAGTAGAATAGTGATTGCCTTGCCGAGGTCAGGGAGCGGAGAGATGAGGAAGGTTGAAGTCCAAGCCATGATCGTGGGATGCCAGATAATACGTAGTCCAAGGAGAGCCGAAGTTGAAAGCCAAAGGGGGTAGTCGTACGAGCCGTGGCAAAACCTGTAGTAACCGAGAGTACACCAAATACTTCCATACAGGAACTATGCCAAGCAATGAGTGAGGGCTCAGAGATGCTAGATAAGGCTAGGCTGACCAATCAGGGATGGAGGCGGGTCAGGAGGACTGCAGGGAGCCTCTATGGATAGGTGTGGCTGATACAACCCAGGTGAGCACTGGTAGCAGTGTACGGGGCGGAGCCTCACAGCAGGAGTGGAAGTAGAAGAGTGGATGCTGGGTGTGCGCTCTGTAAGCTGCGTGTGTACGTGACCAGCGTTGGAGGAGGACACGTGTGCATGCGGGACGGAGGACCCGTGCCTGCCACTGAGGAGGAGGAGGAGCAATGGGAATGCCGAGGGAAGGGACCCTGCGGCAACGGAGGAGGTGATGGCCCGTGGAGGCAGGTAAGCGGAGGTTGCGCTGCGTGCTTTGAGT
The DNA here is from genome assembly GCF_040206685.1 of Ascaphus truei. Classification (NCBI taxonomy): domain Eukaryota; kingdom Metazoa; phylum Chordata; class Amphibia; order Anura; family Ascaphidae; genus Ascaphus; species Ascaphus truei. The sequence continues at coordinate 250,818,320 of NC_134484.1, read as the reverse complement.
CTCCCTGAGGGTAGTCTGTGTGTTGTGCGGACGGCGCTGAGAAATCAGATTCCTAACAGATGGAAATATGGACGTGTGAGGTTAGTACTGGACAGTACAGGAGGTAAAAGTGTGTTTAAGAAACTGTACTGTACCTATAAAATTATTCCTTGTCATTACAGAGCGTACCCTATGATAAGGGACGTAAACAAGATCAAGAGAGTGGTCCAGTCACAGGCATGAATCGACAGATGCGAAACTTTTCAGGATTGCATCTTTACTGACGAGTCTACTGTATCGCTGGAGATATACGTCCTTTTTTGTGGAATGCAAAGGTGGCAAATATCTATGAAGCCGCATGTGGGGTGCCATCTCTAGGCGTGGACCAGGATGCATCATCATATTTGATGGTAAAATAATGCACAAAGTCACATGCTGTAGCCTTATGCACTGTACTGTACTACTGCAGTGTGCATTATTTTGAGCACCTTTCTTTTCTTGTTACAGGAATCATAAATAAAGGTTTGTTTCATGAGAAAATATTGCCTGAGATTGTGGAATACATCACACGAGAATTCCCAGATGGTCACCGTTTCTACCAGGACAACGATCCGATGCACACCACGTCAACTGCGCATATTCTTGCCTGCGGTATCAACTGGGTGAAGACGCCAGCGAAGTAGGTGTGGTAACCGTGTCTCGTTTCTCAGAATATCAAGAATTGTTATGCAGGCACATGTCGAGAATAATCAACAAGCGCATTAATAATCAACAAGGTCCGAAAGAGAATTACACGCAGACGCAGAAATGTCAGACCAGGCTTGGGAAGATTAAAGCCACAAAGCCAACCATTTGAAAATGAAGGGTTTGTGAGAGGTGTCGATAAGAAGTTGAAATCCTTGAACCTTGTTTGTGTGCGGGGGGGCAGGGAGGGAGGGAAAGCTATATGATGGATTACCTGTAGCTCAAAGAAATATTTTTAATAGGTCATCATAATGTTTTGATCCCCACAGCATGCCACCCACCTCATAAAGCATGTGAATGACTAGTGAAGAATTAAAAAGCAACAGTACTGATAGATTCTCAGAATATCAAGAATTGTTTTGCAGGCACATGTTGAGAAACGGGAAAAAAAATAACAAAAAAAAACACCTTTTTTTCCCGTAATATCCAGAATAGTTATGCAAGCCTATGTCGATATCCGAAAAAAAACATATTTTTAAAACTTGAACTAACTTCTAAATGAATGGGAAGTCATACACGCATGTGCAGGAATGTGATGCCACGGGAAGATTCAAGCCAGAAAGCCATCCATTACAAATGAATGGTGTGGGAGAGGTGTAGATAATATGTTGAAATCCTTGAGCCTTGTGTGTGTGCGGGTGCGAGGGGGAGAGCACTGTATGATGTAAGAAATATTTTCAAAACCCCATCATAATGTTTAATGCGCCGAAATGTGATACTGTAACACGCCTATGCGTTTCAACAATGTTCAAATGAGACATACTTTACAGTACACGCATGCGCATAAAAAAAAAGCTGTGTGTGCTGTGCACGCGCATAGTAAGTGAAACTTCTTTGACTTTTGTCACAGAAATTGTGTTTGTGATGTTTTAATTAAAAATCAAAATACAATTTCTTTGACAAAACGCAAATAAATTTGGACTTAGAATGCGCGTGCTCGGCACACATCCCCTGTATTTGCTATTTGCACTAAGCGTGAATTCCTCGTGCGTGTGACTGTGTGTGTGCGTGTGACTGTGTGTGTGTGCGTGTGACTGTGTGCGTGTGACTGTGTGTGTGTGCGTGTGACTGTGTGTGTGTGCGTGTGACTGTGTGTGTGTGCGTGTGACTGTGTGTGTGTGCGCGTGACTGTGTGTGTGTGCGCGTGTGACTGTGTGTGTGTGCGTGTGTGTGTGCGCGTGACTGTGTGTGTGTGCGCGTGACTGTGTGTGTGTGTGCGCGTGACTGTGTGTGTGTGCGCGTGACTGTGTGTGTGTGTGTGTGTGCATGACTGTGTGTGTGTGTGCGTGTCACTGTGTGTGTGTGTGCGTGTGACTGTGTGCGTGTGCGTGTGACTGTGTGTGTGCGTGTGTGATGTATGCGCACCCATCCTGCACCTCGCATATGCCCCTGCACCTCGCATATGCCCCTGCACCTCGCATATGCCCCTGCACCTCGCATCTCCCCCCTGCACCTCACATCCCCCCCTGCACCTCGCATCACCCCCCTGCACCTCGCATCACCCTCCTGCACCTCGCATCACCCCCCTGCACCTCGCATCACCCCCTGCACCTCGCATCAAACCCCTGCACCTCGCATCAACCCCCTGCACCTCGCATCAACCCCCTGCACCGCACATCACCCCCCTGCACCTCACATCATCTCCCTGCACCTCACATCACCCCCCTGCACCTCACATCACCTCCCTGCACCTCCCTGCACCTTACATCATCTCCCTGCACCTCACATCACCCCCCTGCACCTCACATCACCCCCTGCACCTCACATCACCTCCCTGCACCTTACATCACCCCCTGCACCTCACATCACCTCCCTGCACCTCACATCATCTCCCTGCACCTCACATCACCCCCCTGCACCTCACATCACCCCCCTGCACCTCACATCACCTCCCTGCACCTAACATCACCCCCCTGCACCTCACATCACCTCCCTGCACCTCACATCACCCCCCTCCACCTCACATCACCCCCCCACCTCACATCACCCCCCCTGCACCTCACATCACCCCCCTGCATCTCACATCACCCCCTTCACCTCCTCACATCACCCCCTTCACCTCCTCACATCACCCCCCTTCACCTCCTCTCATCACCCCCCTTCACCTCCTCACATCACCCCCCTTCACCTCCTCACCTGCACCTCCCCTCACCCCCTGCACCTCCGATCACCCCCTGCACCTGCGAGCACGGCGGCAGAGCAGTGTGGTAGGAGGAGGGATGGGCACAGGTTGTGTTGCCCCGCAGTGCCGGGGATCAGGGCACTGAGGACGGCACATACGGCGAGGAGGCCCATGTGAGTGTGACGGCCCCCCCCTCGGGGAAGAACACCATGATGCTGGTGGGGGGGTGTGGGGGGAGGAATAGAGGGGGTAATTGGGGGGAGAGAGGTGGGGGAAGGTTGAGACGCGGCCGCACCCGGCCCGCCGTATGCGTGGGAAGCGACGCGCTCAAACCCCCCCACTTCCCACGTTACCCGAGCAGGAGCCAGGAGCGCACAATAACGTCTGTGCGCGCATGCGCGGCACATGCTGACAGCGCGGCACATGCTGACAGCGCAGCGGCCGTCATGATCCTGGGGTTCCTCTCCTCCTCCAGCACTGGCTGCACTCAGTCAGAGGGACTCGGGGAAGGGGAAGCAAGAGGGAGGAGAGAGGCTGAGCAGCGGCTCCTCCTCTCACAGCCGGAGGACTTGCGGGGCTTCCGCCATCTTGGTACACCCACAGTACCGGAAGCTCTGCGCACATCTAGGGGTAACGGCGGCCGTTAGGAGCTATCGCCGCCGCCGCTTGTCACAGCGGGTGGGGGGGGGGTGGTTTTTGGGGGGGAGGGGGGTTGTGGCCGCCGTTAGGAGCGGCGCCGGCGGCTATCGCCGCCGCCACCGCATGTCACAGCAGGCGTGGGGGGGGGGAGGGGGAGTCACGTCACTTCCGTTTCATTTTCGTCTCCTTCGCTCCAGTTTTGCCCCATGAGAATAGGTGCCACTAAAGAAGTTTCACTTCAATAAAGAGTATGAAAAGAAGTAAAAGTATTGATTACTAAATAATACATATACTGTAGAAATGTGATAATTTTATATTCGAAGAAGAGGCGACATTATATTTTTGTTATACTGTATAAATCTACAAATTTACAATTACTCCGCGTGCACACACAGACTTGCAGAAAATGTACGGTTGTACTGTAGGTTGAATTGCTATTAAACTTTTAAGACAACAGCTCGCGAACGCCCACCTAAGTTTTTAGATGGTATTGCAGTATTGCAGACAGCGCTAAAATTCCGACCGCTAACATATCAAAAACCGCTCCGGAAAATAAGAAAACAGACCGTGTCTGGCCGCGGTTATCAGAGCGGCTTGGCTACGGCCGTCTTAGGATAAAGGCAGTCTCAGCTGTAGCTTGCTCAGAAAGTCTTTGAAAGCAAGACAGGAAAGGTGAACTTTGCGCCTAGACTGGATGGATGACCTATCTAGTTCTTTGAGCATTTCGCAGTGATGTGTGTTGTAGTTGCATTGGAGAACAAAACAGCAAAACAGGTGTCAAGTTTGCTAAGGTGGTTTGGGGTGCCAAGCCATATACTATGTCTCCATAGTTGATAATTGGTATTAGCATCTGCTGTGCGATATGCTTTCTGACCAGCAGACTTAGGGAGGATTTGTTCCTGTAAAGTACACCTAGTTTGGCATAGGTTTTGGATGTCAGGGTATCAATGTGCATCCCGAATGTTAAATGGGAGTCAAACCATATGCCCAGTTATTTAAAACTAGTAACAGGAGTTGGCGTTTGTTCTGATGTTGAGCTCAGTCATTGGAAGCTTTAAAAATTTAGCCTTGGTTCCAAATACCATTGTTACAGTCTTGTCAGTGTTTAAAAACAGTTTGTTTTGGTAAATCCAGTTTTCGAGTCTCAAAAAGTCAGACTGAAGTACTGTACAGTATGTGTTCAAGGCCGAAGAGGCTATGGCTGTGTGCATATAGGATTGTGTTATCTGTGTACATGTGTATTGAGGCTTCCTTACAAGCTGTGGGAAGATCATTGATGAACACTGGGAAGAGTAGGGGCCCCAGAACAGAGCCTTGCGGGACACATGCTTGGCAAAGACGAGGGAACCCTTAGACAAGCGCAAGTAAAATAGGGTCAATGGAAAATGAATAAAGCATGTAAATTTCTTATATGTACAATACATTTTCTATGTTGCAAGTCACAGCTTTCCCAAATTATATTTCAGGCTCATTATAACACATGAAACAGTGCTAGATTTCAAAGAGCTCTAAACTGGTTAAACATGAGGGTAAAGTTATTTCTACCTCTTATATAGTGAATATGCTTACTCCTTTTGTATTAAAAAAAAAATATTTTTGTGATGCCCCACTGGTGGAAATCAAACACCTCGGATTGTGAAACAGTAATCTAACACATTAAACCTTTTACTGACATTTGGTCACGCGACAACTGCATTGAACAAGTGTAATTATAAATACTCTAGTCCAATCCTTATGGCTCATATACAGGACAGATTGTAAGGATATCTCTGAATGAGACAGGATGGCACATTAACTAATTACTACGTGGACTTAGATATTATACGTTTGTAAATTGCAGAATAGTTGTTCTTCTAAAGCCCTGTTATCAGATTTCAAACATTGGATGTTACCGTAATTTCCGGACTATAAGCCGCTACTTTTCCCCCACTCTTAGAACCTCGCGGCTTATATTCAGGTGCGGCTTATATATGAATTTTCCCCGCTTTCTGCTCTCGAGCAGACTCGAGCCCGCCCATCATTCCGCTTCCGGTAACGCCAAGGAGTGTGAGACGAGAGATGCGAGACGTAAGGTTCCAAAGTGAGGCAAGTGGAAAACGCACACAGAGCCGTCAGCTGACCGATGGCGTTCTTTCCAGTCTCAGAGGGATCCCACCTCATCCTCACCAAGACGGGCGCTGTGTAACAGTTCATTCGCGGAAGCGGACACACATTTGGCGGGGATATTATCCCAATTTGCTTCATTTCATTTGCAAAATGTGAGTGCAAATTTTTTATATTAGTTTTAATAGATAAAAAGTCGGAACAGTCTGCACTATGTTCTGTGTTTCTTTTTCATCCTGCCAAGGTCCCACTACATTGATCTAAGCGTGATTTGGAGGTCAAGCCTGAATCCAACAAAGATACCTTTACATACAGTACACAGGTCCTTTGAGAAATCTGTAAGTTCAAATCTCATTGGGCTATTTTGTTCTAATACCTACCACTTGAACAGACATATTTGCACAATATGCTTGTGTCTGCTTTTTTCTATATATACCTGCTCTCCCCAGTATCCGGTTACCATTGTGGAGTGTAATTCCGGAGAGCAGATTGGTGATTGACAACTTTGTCTAAAACTATTTAAACTGGGGGGTTAATGTGAGGTGCTGGGGGGCTTGATGTGTGGTGCAGGGGGGTTGATGTGTGGTGCAGGGGGTTAATGTGAGGTGCTGGGGGGCTTGATGTGAGGTGCTCAGCGGTTAATGTGAGGTGCTCAGGGGTTAATGTGAGGTGCTGGGGGCTTGATGTGAGGCGGCTTATATTCAGGTGCGGCTTATATTCAGGTGCGGCTTATATTCAGGTGCGGCTTATTTATGTTCAAAGTAATAAATTGTTTAAAATTCAATGGGTGCGTCTTATATTCAGGTGCGGCTTATAGTCCGGAATTTCCGGTAACCTTTTATAATAATTTCTTTATCTTGTCTGAATAGGAGGACCAATTAATCAATTCTGTGAAGTGCCTGATGGTAGTTTCTACTGCAAAGAAAACTTCAGTCCACAGAGTAATTAAATACTAATATTATAAAAAATACGTTCAGCAAGTATGCTACCAGAGCCACTGAACTTGTGTTAAATATACCCAAAAATGTTTTAGTCTTAAAAGGTTCAATAGAACACTGTGTAAAAGCCAAGCAAAATATTCTATGAAGAAATAGAAATCAACTAATCAAATAAGGGAGAGATGGGAATGATTAGCTGATTATGCAAACACATAAACAACATTTCAGATGGTGAAGATGATGATAATGATGACATGGTGAAAAAGCCAAAGTGATAAAATATGTGTGATATTAGCTTTGTACTCTAGAGACTGGAGAAGTTTACTGTTTGATTATAGAAAACTTTTAGATTTGGAAACAAGTAGGATTCAGTAACATCTGCCCTAATACTCCCTAAGGCCTGACATACAACCAGATTCCGTCTCTAATCACTAATCTGTCTTGTCCAATTTGATTTGGAGATATGGACACACCCATGACTTTTTAACTTGCACTTTGCTTATAGATTGCCTTGGTAGATGTGTAATGCTATTTTCTTTCCCACAAACTAAATGTTTAATTTTTTCATGAGGAAATAGCTTCAACTAAAAACGGAGATACAATTTTTTTCATGATCTTTCCAAACACACACACACACACACACACACACACACACACACACACACACACACACACACACACACACACACACACACACACACACACACACACACACACACACACACACACACACACACACACACACACACACACACACACACACACACACCAAATTTCGGATCCATTCAGGGCCCCTTCAGGGTCATGTAGGGGCCCTGAATAGCTTTGAAATGTTGGATTTTTCTTTATGTCGTAATATACTTTTTTTTTAAAGAGTATTTGCCAGATGTGCTGTTTCTTCATCCTCTGTCTCTTGGATTTGGGTGATAAATAATTTTACTTATTTCTGTATGACGTGTGCACTTGCCAATATCTGTTTAAGTATTTATGGAGTGCTATCTATTTCCATTTTTGTATACATATATAATCTTGATCCACTGCTGCATGAAGGCCTTCCCAATGATGTTCGAGGTACTGCATCACAACCTACTTTTTGGTTGTCTTGGTCTTTTAATCTATCTTGGAATCCAGACGAATACCATTTTTGTCCAACGATGGTCATTTCTTCTAGTGATATGTCTGGCCCACTGCCATTTTAATTTCTTCACCCTTGTGAGATGTCACAGACTTTGTTTGGTTTCAAATCCATTCATTCCTTTTCCTGTTTCTTCAGGTAACACAAAGAACAATTCCTTACTTCTACCAATAAAGCTAAGATAAAATAATAATCTCATGAAAAAGGGTATTTTGTTAAACCCTTTGTCCAAAGCATTTGTAAGCCTGCATGCCACATCAAGGCATACCCGTATGCAGGTACCTACTGTACACTATATATATATATATATATATATATATATATATATGCGAGAAGAAAAGAAAGCGCCCGATCCTAGTGTAATAAAATATGATACACGATTTAATGTTTCCCAATAAAACTCCAACAAATGCAAACTCACAAACAAAGAAAATAATCAAGCATGTAATGAGTTATACTCATTCACCAGACGCTGGAATCTGCTGCTCCGCTCGCACGTCCTGCTCCCATGTGTTGTTTTGGCACCTCTGAGCTACCGTCCAGCAGGAGCCCCAGAGGGCATGCAGCTACTTCTGATGTCCCTCGGAAACAAACTGAGGTAAACAGAGGTTCCGGATAGGAGGAAGGGAGATGGTGGGACAATAGGGAACCAATCGTCAGCGCGGGGCAGCGTCCCAGAGACCCAGAGTCTTAGTGAAAGTCCCAAGTATAGATGTCTGGTGCAGTGACAGTCTCTAGCTTGCACTAGTATCCCTACGCGTTTCTTCACACTTAGGTGATTTCATCAAGGGATAAATGACGGATATACGTCATAGGTATTTATGTTCGTATGAACCAATCAGAAAGGATATTTAGCTAGTTAGGCATTTGCATGAATAAATACAATCAATTAATGGCTGTTAGGCCCAATAGAACCATATTCCAATGAAATAATCTAATAAAATCATATAAATAACAAATATATAGCCACAAAAATCACATACACAAATTCACACATATATACACTCCTGTTTGCAACTTTAGTACAAATGTGTGTATCAACCAGGATATAATTAGATATCAATAAATGAAAATAATTAAATGGAAAACCTGTATTAAATTAGTAAACACACACTATAAATGCTTGCGACATGAGTGTATATATGTGTTTTGATTATAATTAAACAAACAACAACATGAATATACACATATAATCAATTAATCCAATAAATTATTAGAAAGAAAGAGGAAACCAAATGGTATTATTATATCAATTCATTTATATTTATACTGTATATCTTTCCTATAGATTTGAGATGGTTGCCGACCACTTGTAGTGATCCGCAAACATCTCAAATGGGCTACTATTGGAAGATAGAGTAGATTTAACATAATTATTATATAATTGAAATAATGACATTTTTTAGAAAACCGTACTATTATCTTAGTTCAATTTATCTTGATTCAATTTATCTTCAATTTGACTTTTAATTTTTTAGGGGTGTCAATGAACATGCAACAGAATGAATAAGAGGTTAAATTGCATACATTGTATCAATAACTATATTGTCAGTACCCAACAGTATATTTTTTTTTTTATAACTTGTATTTTATTGATGAATACATGCTTGTTATACATAAGAAACAATTCAGGCAAACATTGTTCAAAATAGCATATAGTAAAACATTAATTTACGCATAACAGGCCCGCACGGTTTTTCGAGCCCTACTTAACCGTGCGAGTGGGGATAGTCACTCTTATTGTGAGGGGTTGGGGAAAAATAATAACAATAATAAATAGGAGAGACAAACAATAATAAAAAAAAAGGGGGGGAGGGAAGAGGGAAGGGATGAAGAATAGGAATGGGAGTTCGGAGGGAGTGGATGGAACGGCCGCTGAGGGCTGTTGAAACGTCCTTAGTACCGCCGAGTAGCCGCAGAAGCCGTAGTAAAGTATAGATGATTGATCTCAGGGTGTGTGAGGTATTCATTGTGAGCAAGGGCTTCACCTCTCTGTAGGAGAGTGCATTTATTACTATTATAGCCAAATACACCCCAGGGATGTCTGTCTGAGCTAGCCAAGGAGCCCAGACTTTTAGGTAATTGTCACCAGTGTCGTTAACTAAGCTCGTTAACTTTTCCATCTGGCAAATAAACCAAATACGATTCCGAATCTTTGGGATAATTGGAATATCGGGGCGTTTCCATAATGCTGCGATCTCACACCGCGTGGCTATTGCGAAATGTGCAATTAATTTATTATGTGACTTTGATAGGCCTTTTAAGGGTCTGTTTAAAAGAAACAGCCATGGGTCTGGGGGAATAGTGAGGTCAAAAATCCTCTGGATCCAATTCCTGATCTTTTCCCAAATTAGGGATATCCGCGGGCAGGACCACAGCATATGTAACAGGTCAGCTGTTCCTCCACATTGTTTAGGACACAATGGGGAGGACCCTGGTATGAACTTTGATAATTTGAGTGGGGTGAGGTACAATCTCATAAGAACTTTATATGGGTTCTCCTTCAGTGTGGTGCATATAGAACTTTTGGCGGTAGCCAAAAATATGGTGTTCCATTCTTCATCTTCTAGGGTCTCCCCAAGGTCTATTTCCCATTGATTACGGAATGATGGTATTTGTTGTTTTGAAGCTACAACCTCGATTACCTCTCCGTATATCGTAGATATAAGTCCCTTAGTGTCGGTTTCTGTCCGACAGAGCTTTTCAAAATTTGTCAAGGGGGGGTATGGGGCGAATTTATTATAAAATGCTCTAAGCTAAAGGTATTTATAGAATTCAATGTGGGGAATGTCTTTTTCTAATCTGATTGAATGATTTGATTTTTAGATTATAGCCGTCCAAGTCTTTGAGTCGGTTGTATCCTTTTAGCTTCCAGATTGAGTGATTGTCACCAATAAGACCAGGCGCAAAACTGGGGTTGTTTCAAATGGGTGACATCAGAGAACTTCCTGAGGTAAGTGAGTTTTTTAATCTTGTTCCTTCCCAGACCGATATAGAGTTGGTCATTGAGGTAAGCGGTAGCATAGCCATTTTTCTTGCAGTTTTAGGTAGCCAAATCAGGTTGCTAAGCTCGAATGGGGCGCAAGCAGCACTCTCTAGCTCCACCCATCTTTTTAGTTTAGGATCAGAATGCCATTGTATAATATGACTTAATTGAGCCACTTTATAATATGATAACCGGCAGGGTACCGCTAAGCCACCCGCTAAGGTAGGTCTTTTCATATTTAATTTGTTTACTCTCGGTTTTTTCCCACCCCAGATAAAGTTAGATATTTCAGACTGAAGTGAGAGTATATCCTTCAGTTTGAGTGGCACCGGTAATGTCTGGAAGAGGTAAAGGATACGGGGAAGTAGATTCATTTTAACGCTGTGTATCCTTCCAATCCAAGATATCTTCTTGGAAGACCATCTAATGAGGTCTTGTTTTAAAGTCCGAATTAGGTTGGGATAATTTGCATTATAGATGCTTTTTGCATATTTGGTGATGTGGATCCCCAGATATTTTATAGAGTTCTTTTGCCAGTTAAATTTGAAATTTAGTTTCAGTAGTTTCTCTGTATGTCTAGGGAGATTGATATTCAGAGCTTCAGACTTAGATTGGTTTATTTTGAACCCTGAGACCTTAGAGAATTTGTCTAGTAGGTCGAATAGGTTAGGTAATGATGTGAGGGGTTTTGAGATGATCAATAGGATATCGTCTGCATACAGGGCCGCTTTATGTGATTGAGAGTATGCGTTTAACCATGAGATATCCGGACTGTCTCGAATACGTGCCGCCAGAGGTTCGATACATAGGGCAAACAGGAGTGGAGATAACGGGCACCCCTGTCTCGTACCACTTTGAATTTGAAATGGGAACGAGGGGAAGCCCTGATGTATAAGCCTGGCCATTGGGCCTGAGTACAGCGACATAATCGCTCCACTCACCCGATCTCCGAAGCCGAATGCCGCGAGCGTCTCTTTTAAGTAGGGCCAGTCTATCCTATCAAAAGCTTTTTCTGCGTCCAGACTTAATAACATGCTTTGTGTGTTATTTTTGTCTGCCAATTCCAGCAGATCAATAAATCGTCGGGTGTTATCCACTGCCTGCCTCCCCTTAACGAAACCGACTTGATCTGGGTGTATTAGTCTGGGTAGGATTAGACTTAATCTATTGGCCAGTAATTTAGCGTATATTTTTATATCGATATTGATTAGTGAGATTGGCCTATAACTTTTACAATTAGGCAGATCCTTGCCAGGTTTATGTATAAATATTGAAAGAGCAAGAACCCACTGGAAGCACTCAGTATCCCCTAATTGTGTAATGATATATATATATTTAAAAATATTCTTTAATGCTAAACTGATTAAAATAATGGGTATTAAAATTCAACAATTGACACACATATATATAAACCCTGTGATGAGTATTTAGGATACTCCGGGTCAATATAATAGAGGAAACGTTTGAGGTGTATTAGATTAGAACGTTCCCAGGGATCCGATATGCAGTATTCCCTATTAGTGGTAGTTGGGTGTGCACTGGTATAGGAGGAGGGCTAGCTGATAACCTGTCTAGAGTAACAGACAGGTCACAAGGTGATAACGTGGAGTGGTATGAATCTCATCACAATTGCTAAGTGCAAGCAAAAGGATCAGCACAGTATACCCAGTGTGTCCTCACTTTGCGTACAAAATTAGATCCGTTGGTAAGGAAACAATATTGTAGGCTCTATATAAGGACCCACATCTACCCACCTAACAACAGCTAATGATCTCCAAGGATAGAAGAGCTAGCTATTGAACACAGAACATAGAGTACAAAGGTACATAGATTCCTATAGACAGTGTGGTTGTCTGTATACTTGTGCGCATATTTATGAATGCGCTTCCACTGTCAGGAATTCTACTACCATTATTGACCTGTGTTTGGTATGGTAAAACCTATCTAGTAGTCAAAGAAGGTTCCTAGGTAGATATATGGTAAAGATTGCACAGTGAGGCTAGTAAGGATACTGCCAATTTGCAGCAATATGCACACGGATAACTGATTGCTTACTAAGCTGGGTGTATTAGTCTGGGTAGGATTAGACTTAATCTATTGGCCAGTAATTTAGCGTATATTTTTATATCGATATTGATTAGTGAGATTGGCCTATAACTTTTACAATTAGGCGGATCCTTGCCAGGTTTATGTATAAGTGATATAGACGCCCGCAGCATGTCACCAGGAATTGGGGCTCCTGCTAATATAGCATTGAACAATTGGAGCAACCGCGGGGCGAGTAAATTAGAGAACTTCTTATAATATAGCCCCGAGAAGCCATCGGGGCCTGGTGCTTTTGATGGCTTAAGTTCTTTAATAGCTTGCGACACTTCTTCTAATGTGAAGTCAGCGCCCATAGCTTTTCTGTCGAGCTCTGTCAATCTCTCCAATTTTGAGCTGGCTAAGAAATCTCTCAGTGCTCTGCTCGTGTCGTTATTATGTGCCACCTTTTTTCCATCGTATAGGGAACCATAAAATGAACCGAATTCTTCTACTATTTTTTTAGGGTTGGCCGTATGTACACCCGATTTTAAGCGTATAGCTTGGATATTAAACTTAGATTGCCTATCTTTCAGTGCTCGAGCTAGCATCGTATCCGGCCTGTTAGCTTTTTCATAAAACTTCCTCTTAGACCAACATAGGGAATTATCCACCCGGGAAGTCAATAACATATTTAATTCAATTTTTGTGTCCTTAAGTTCCTGTGTCGTAAGTGGATCAGGATTGATCTTGTGGCTCGATAAGAGGGAATGCAATTTGGATTGTAGCGTCCTAATTTTGGCAGTGATATTGATTAATATGCCCCTTAAAGTTGCTTTATGAGCCTCCCATAAAACCGTATGGGACTCCACAGAGTCTGTGTTTATCTCAACGAATTGAGCTATTTCTTGACCTATTGTATCGCAAATTTCGGGTATTTTAAGGATAGACTCATTGGGGCCTATGCAGAGAGCAGCGCTATTTCGAAATTCGCCATTTTTTGGAGAAAATCGCGCAGAAAGCAGCAGAAAATGGCGAGTTCCGAAAAACGCGCCAATTTTTCTTTTCTATTTGTAAAACTCGCCTCGCGGCTGGCGAGAACCTCAATCTTGCCAGTTTTAAAAATATCCGTATGCAGAGAGGCGCGAACGGCATCTAGCGGCTGTTCGCGCCAATAAAATGGCGCGATTGTCTCCTTTTTGCCTCGCCAGAAAAAACTGGCAAGAAGCTGCCGCTCGCGGCAATTGTAAAGGGAAAAAAAAGGCGCGAATTTGTTTTTACACGTTTCTGAAGCGCGCATCTCGCCAATTTAAACTCGCCACACGCATCCATGTTAAACATAGCAGAATTCGCACTTTTCTGCATATGGAGAATAAAACTCTCCAAAAAAGCTACTTTTTAATAAATTCGCCAATTTTAAAATTCGCTGCTCTCTGCATAGGCCCCATTGAGTTTCCAGTGTGCGCCTGGTCGATTGGCCTGAATATTGTTGCACTTGAACTCAATTGGTGCATGGTCAGACCATAAAATATCATGGATCATTGTATGAGTGACCTTAGGAAACAAGTGGCACGAAACAAAGAGATAATCAGTTCTGCTGTATGAGGTATGTGGATGGGAATAGAAAGTGTAGTCCCTTGTCGTAGGGTGGAGCTCCCTCCATATATCTACTAGTTGATTGCCTTTTAGGGCACTGTGCAGGGTGTTTTGAGCTTTTTTATTGGGGTTGGTAGTAATAACCGATGTGGCACTCCACGGCTAGGGAAATAGGGAATGACACAGATATGGTGCAATACGAAACAGCTATTTAATAAAACATTAAGACATATAAAATACCCACACTCACATAGTCAGGGGGTAAGATGCGACACTCACAAATGCCGTCCGCAACTTGGAAGCTCCTTACTGTGCGACGGAGAGGATCACTGCACGCAAACCCGCTATCGGCAGAGCGTGTGACGTCAGTGATGCAGGGAACTCTCCTCGCATCTGGAACTATGGATGCCGGATCGGCTCACAGAATTAAGCTCCTCCTCCCTACGCGTTTCGTGACTCGTGGTCACTTCGTCAGGGGATGTCGGAGCTCAGTTGGTGAAACCTTTAAATACAAAACCCAAGTGGAAAGGGCCTCCTACTAGGGGAGGAAACAATCTATCAAAAACCATAAAATTGCATTAAAGATAATAAAAATAGTTAAAAATTCCAGAATGAACTGAATAAGGGTCACAATGAATACATTATGCTCCACATAAAAAACAATGCATAACGAAAAATGCATATGAAAAATGCATATAAAAACTGCACAATAATATACTGCACCCTAAAAAACTGTACAGTGAATAGCTGCACATTAGAGAACTGCACGATACAGAACTATACAATATAAATGGAAATGGTACAGTGGATATATCACAATAGAAATAGCTCAATACAGTATAATATAAAAAATAGTAGCATAGGCAAGAAATTAATCAAGGATCCTTCAAAAAGGCTGCAAGATCGAATTCGATATTAAGGTAGGGGGGACAAAGTTTAAGCACATAGATCCAATAACTCTCCCGTTTGGAAACCGTGTTTAACCTGTCCCCCCCACGCCAACTTCTTTTAGGGTTATCAATTCCTACACATATTAAGCCTTCTGGATTCTGGCCATGGTGCTTTCTGAAATTATTTGAGACACTGTGTGTCTCGAGACCCCTCCTGATGTTATAAACGTGTTCTGCGAACCGTCGTTTAAGGGGTCTCCCAGTGCGGCCCACATATTGCAGGCCGCATGGACATTCCAGTAGATATACGCAGAAACTGGTCCTGCAATTAATAAAGGTTTTTATATCGAAACTTGTCCCTGTCACATTTGATTTGAAGGTTTTTGTTTTTTTACTATGTTTACATCCAATGCAATTGGTGCATGTATAATAACCTTTGAGATCATTCAGCCATGTTACATGGCGATCTCTCAGACCGTCAATCGGACAACTGGGGATAGGGAGGACTTTAGATTCCTTGCCCTTCTGTAGACAATTTGTGTTTTTTTAGGGAGGATAGTTTTTAAAATCGGATCTCTTTGGAGAATACTCCAATGTTTATTCAGCGTCTTTGATATAGTTGGAGCTATACCACTATATTGAGTAATGAAGAATGGGAACTGGTCCTGACTTTTTACAGGGGCCCGCTCCTTCCTACACATTAAAGATGCTCTGTCGATCTTATTGACCTCTGAGTTAGCTAGATCTAATGGATGGTTTTTATATTCTCGCTCTATAAACCTGGTCTTTAATTATCTAACCTGTTGTTGGTAAACCGAATTTTCTGAACAGTTCCTCCTTATTCTCAGTGCTTGGCCTTTAGGAATGTTTCGCAACCAATTGGGATGATGATGACTTGATGCCAATAAATACGTATTGGCATCTACTTCTTTATGGAAGGTTTTGGCGTGGATGATATCATTCACAACATAGAGGGAAAGATCGAGAAAGTTTATATTCGTTCTACTATGACTGAACGTGAATTTCAGATTTCGCGTGTTGGTATTTAGATACAGCTTAAATTATTCTAGTTCATCTATTGACCCCCTCCAGACACACAGCACATCATCGATGTATCTCTTCCAGAGCACCAGGTTTGCACCAAACGGGTTGGAAGACCTGATATGGTCCTCCTCCCAGATGGACATAAACAAGTTAGCGTAACTCGGTGCAAACCTGGTGCCCATGGCAGTGCCGCATGTTTGGAGGAAAAAATTGTGGTCGTAGCTGAAGAAATTATGTGTCAGAATAAATCTGAATCCGTCCAGAATGAACTGTCTTAATTTATCATCTACTCCAACATCTTGTTCTAAAACCCTTCTAATTGCATCCAGTCCCATCTGATGATCAATGACTGTATACAACGAAACAACGTCACAGGTAACCCAACAGAAATCATCCTTCCAAACTAGATCTTTTACAAGGTTCAGTACCTGCAATGTGTCTCTCACATAGGATGGGACCTGTACTGCGTATTTCTGAAGTAGATGGTCTAGGAACTGGGAGAGGTTGGAGGTGAGGGAACGAATCCCAGATATTATCGGGCGGCCAGGGGGTCTGGTAAGGCTCTTATGGATCTTCGGGATGAAATAGAATACAGGGATTCTAGGTTGTTCAATGGTGAGGAATTCCATTTCCCTAGTGCTAATGATCCCATCCCGAAGACCCTGATCCAAAAGAGCCGCCATTTCTTCTCTAAATGGAATGGTTCGATTAGACTCTAGTCTTAAATAGGTGGCACTATCCCCCAAGATTCTGAGTGACTCCTCCTTGTAATATGAGGAATTCATAACCACCACTCCTCCCCCCTTGTCAGCCGCCTTTATCACTATCTGGGTATTCGACTTCAGGGATTTAACTACCTCTTTTTCTTCCTTACTTAGATTTTGTTTATGGCACTTAAAATCTACGCTTGCTGCTTCTAGGTCTGAAATTACCATCTCAGCGAAGGTGTCCACAAAATTACCCTTCATTCCTTTGGGATAAAAGGTGGATGGTTTTTTGAAGGGTGTGAGAGGGGGTTTTGTAACCAAAGGGTTCACATTGGGCAAAATTACCGATCTGCTCACTGCATCCTTCAAATAGTACTTTTTGAGAGAGATCTTCCTCAAAAACCTATGGACATCAACAAAGATGTTAAACATGTTCGGTCCACTCACTGGGGCAAAGTTTAGACCCCGAGATAATACATCTACTTCTACTTGTTTAAGGGCTGTGTCGCTGATGTTTAACACATTACTATTTAACAATCTCTCCCTTGGTCTTACCTTCTTTCTCTTTCTCTTCCTTGTACCTCCTCTTTTCCCTCGGACTCTTCCAATCTCGACCTTTTCTTTTCTACCCTTATTGACTCCTGTCTGTCTGTTTGGGCCCTTGTACCTCTCCATTGTTCCTGCAGTGGTGCTCGACCTTGGCGCTGTTCTAAAAAAGAATTGTGATTGTAATTATTTGTCTCATGATTGCCTCTATGAGGTCTCCCAATGGGTGACCTTTCACGGTAATGGTGACCCCCATACGGTCTATCCACCGGGGATCTGTCTCTATAGTGATGCCCCATGGTGCGTTGCTCGTCTGGGTGATTTCTATGCTCTCGTTGGTCTCCATGATCCTGCTTGGTAGATTTCTTTTTACCCTTACCCGGGTTGGTAGTGGGCTTACTATCTTGTTTCTGCAATTCTCCTTTCCTTTCTAATGTTGTTTTCTCCATCTTTTCACTCTTAGTGGAGTCCATCCTATCTCTAGGAGTGCCAGATGGTTGTGCTCCAATGCAGTGTTTGTTGGTGCAACACACAGCATAGAGGGTGATAGCAGGTCTGGCAAAAAATGTCTTTATTGAAGGGACATAAAAAACGGAAGGCTGCAACCTTCTACGCGTTTCGTGCAGACAATTGCACTTTATCAAGAAGTCGTGAGTACATACCTGGGGCCAGCCCAATGAGGTTCAGGGGGGGTGTCTCTGTGCATCTACCCCTGCCTTCAGGGCAACTGGAGCCCCCTTTTTCAGGTTTAAAGGTACAATATTTATGTCCCAGAAATATACCTCTCACAACATAACATGATGGGACTTCATGCTTGAGCACCACATCACCCTTACCAGATGGTTGAGCTACCTCATGTCCACTTGTTTCTACTTCTACAATAGTGATATTTTTTTCTGTCTTCCAATTCCTCTGTCTGTTATCATCATAGTCTTTTTTGTCTCGAATGAATTTTTTATGTTTTGTCAATTCTTAGAGATGTTTTTTCTTCTAGGCTTTTATACTCTAGAAGCTCTATGAAGGGTTCCAAATGTTCTTTAATTGAATTTTAATTGAATTTATTTGCCCATCCAGAACTTCCATTGTAACAGCCCTATGTTTAATAAGAAGTAGCATGAGATTGACTGAACATGTGTCTAATATACAGTTTAAGAATTCTTCATCATCATAATCTGATGTGGGCGGTTTTAAGACACTAAGTCCTCTGGGGATCCTCTTATTCTCAAGATATTGTTTGAGAGTGAAGGTCTCCCAGATCTGCCTCATCTCATGTGTTAACAATTTCTCTAATTTAGAAAACTGAGTGTCCAAACTGCCCTTATCTGTCTCCATAAGGTCATTGGTTTCATTGAAAAAAACGGCTAAGTTTTGCCCTCTCAGTGCTCTGTTAGTGAAAAGTGCCATTTCAAGTGTGGTCTGCTGCTAAGGGAATAAGGAGCAAAAAATTGGGCAAACAAACAAAAATAAACCCTCTAAAAAGCGCTGACCTACGCTAACTTCTGAGTGATAGTGCAATAATAAATCAATTAGTGATGAACAAATTGTGATAATCAATAAGTGAAAAAATTGTGAAAATAAGCAGCCTAGGGGACAATAAACGACAGACTATTCCAAATCTGATACAGTAAGTACACACAAAAAGTAAAAAGTCCCCGGCGCTAATAAGTCCAAGATACCGTGATCTGGAAGGCAGTCTCTGAACTAAGGCTCCTTTTGGACGGATTTATGGGCTTTGTTGAAAATGTTCCAGATGGGAAGGTGTCCTTGTTGTGGAATTCCACTGCTTCTGAAATAACAGATAACAAGGCACACCGATTGCGTAGCGTATTTCAACAATCAATCCCTATCTTGAGCTACGAAGAATCCTACTCACATAATGAACGCCTGCACATTCAGTGGAGAGAATCTGTAATCACTTCCCTTCTCCTCAGCTCTTCTCACGGACCCCACGTGGAATGGCTTTCTGGAGTGCTCCTCGATCAGCGATGGCGTTGGTAGTAATAACCGATGTGGCACCCCCACGGCTAGGGAAATAGGGAATGACACAGATATGGTGCAATACGAAACAGCTATTTAATAAAACATTAAGACATATAAAATACCCACACTCACATAGTCAGGGGGTAAGATGCGACACTCACAAATGCCGTCCGCAACTTGGAAGCTCCTTACTGTGCGACGGAGAGGATCACTGCACGCAAACCCGCTATCGGCAGAGCGTGTGACGTCAGTGATGCAGGGAACTCTCCTCGCGTCTGAAACTACGGATGCCGGATCGGCTCACAGAACTAAGCTCAACCTCCCTACGCGTTTCGTGACTCGTGGTCACTTCGTCAGGGGATGTCGGAGCTCAGTTGGTAAAACCTTTAAATACAAAACTCAAGTGGAAAGGGCCTCCTACTAGGGGAGGTGCTTGGGATTGGGGTTATATCATAATGAATCAACATTTTGGTTTTAAACATGAACGGGGTCAGGACAATGATATAGCCTAAACAATCTATCAAAAACCATAAAATTGCATTATAGATAATAAAAATAGTTAAAAATTCCACCTATTTAAGACTAGAATCTAATCCAACCATTCCTTTTAGTGAAGAAATGGCGGCTCTTTTGGATCAGGGTCTTCGGGATGGGATCATTAGCACTAGGGAAATGGAATTCCTAACCATTGAACAACCTAGAATCCCTGTATTCTATTTCATCCCGAAGATCCATAAGAGCCTTACCAGACCCCCTGGCCGCCCGATAATATCTAGGATTCGTTCCCTCACCTCCAACCGCTCCCTGTTCCTAGACCATCTACTTCAGAAATACGCAGTACAGGTCCCATCCTATGTGAGAGACACATCGCAGGTACTGAACCTTGTACAAGATCCAGTTTGGAAGGATGATTTCTGTTGGGTTACCTGTGACGTTGTTTCGTTGTATACAGTCATTGATAATCAGATGGGACTGGATGCAATTAGAAGGGTTTTAGAACAAGATGTTGGAGTAGATGATAAATTAAGACAGTTCATTCTGGATGGAATCAGATTTATTCTGACACATAATTTCTTCAGCTACGACCACGATTTTTTCCTCCAGACATGCGGCACTGCCATGGGCACCAGGTTTGCACTGAGTTACGCTAACTTGTTTATGTCCATCTGGGAGGAGGACCATATCAGGTCTTCCAACCCGTTTGGGGCAAACCTGGTGCTCTGGAAGAGATACATCGATGATGTGCTGTGTGTCTCAAGGGGGTCAATAGATGAACTAGAACAATTTAAGCTGTATCTAAATACCAACACGCGAAATCTGAAATTCACGTTCAGTCATAGTAGAACGAATATAAACTTTCTCGATCTTTCCCTCTATGTTGTGAATGATATCATCCACACCAAAACCTTCCATAAAGAAGTAGATGCCAATACGTATTTATTGGCATCAAGTCATCATCATCCCAATTGGTTGCGAAACATTCCTAAAGGCCAAGCACTGAGAATAAGGAGGAACTGTTCAGAAAATTCGGTTTACCAACAACAGGTTAGAGAATTAAAGACCAGGTTTATAGAGCGAGAATATAAAAACCATCAATTAGATCTAGCTATCTCAGAGGTCAATAAGATCGACAGAGCATCTTTAATGTGTAGGAAGGAGCAGGCCCCTGTAAAAAGTCAGGACCAGTTCCCATTCTTCATTACTCAATATAGTGGTATAGCTCCAACTATATCAAAGACGCTGAATAAACATTGGAGTATTCTCCAAAGAGATCCGATTTTAAAAACTATCCTCCCTAAAAAAACACAAATTGTCTACAGAAGGGCAAGGAATCTAAAGTCCTCCCTATCCCCCAGTTGTCCGATTGACAGTCTGAGAGATCGCCATGTAACATGGCTGAATGATCTCAAAGGTTATTATACATGCACCAATTGCATTGGATGTAAACATAGTAAAAAAACAAAAACCTTCAAATCAAATGTGACAGAGACAAGTTTCGATATAAAAACCTTTATTAATTGCATGATCAGTTTCTGCGTATATCTACTGGAATGTCCATGCGGCCTGCAATATGTGGGCCGCACTGAGAGACCCCTTAAACAACAGTACGCAGAACACGTTTATAACATCAGGAGGGGTCTCAAGACACACAGTGTCTCAAATCATTTCAGGAAGCACCATGGCCAGAATCCAGAAGGCTTAGTATGTGTAGGAATTGATAACCCTAAAAGCAGTTGTCGTGGGGGGGACAGGTTAAACACGGTTTCCAAACGGTAGAGTTATTGGATCTATGTGCTTAAACTTTGTCCCCCCTAGGCCTTAATATCGAATTCGATCTTGCAGCCTTTTTGAAGGATCCTTGATTAATTTCTTGCCTATGCTAATATTTTTTATATTATACTGTATTGAGCTATTTCTATTGTGATATATCCACTGTACCATTTCCATTTATATTGTATAGTTCTGTATTGTGCAGTGCTCTAATGTGCAGCTATTCACTGTACAGTTTTTTAGGGTGCAGTATATTATTGTGCAGTTTTTATATGCATTTTTCGTTATGCATTGTTTTTTATGTGGAGCATAATGTATTCATTGTGACCCTTATTCAGTTCATTCTGGAATTTTTAACTATTTTTATTATCTTTAATGCAATTTTATGGTTTTTGATAGATTGTTTAGGCTATATCATTGTCCTGACCCCGTTCATGTTTAAAACCAAAATGTTGGTTCATTATGATATAACCCCAATCCCAAGCACCTCCCTTAGTATGAGGCCCTTTCCACTTGGGTTTTGTATTTAAAGGGTTCACCAACTGAGCTCCGACACCCCTGATGAAGTGACCACGAGTCACGAAACGCGTAGGGAGGAGGAGCTTAATTCTGTGAGCCGATCCGGCATCCATAGTTCCAGACGCGAGGAGAGTTCCCTGCATCACTGACGTCACACGCTCTGCCGATAGCGGGTTTGCATGCAGTGATCCTCTCCGTCGCACAGTAAGGAGCTTCCAAGTTGCGGACGGCATTTGTGAGTGTCGCATCTTACCCCCTGACTATGTGAGTGTGGGTATTGTATATGTCTTAATGTTTTATTAAATAGCTGTTTCGTATGGCACCATATCTGTGTCATTCCCTATTTCCCTATCCGTGGGGGTGCCACATCGGTTATTACTACCAACGCCATCGCTGATCGAGGAGCACTCCAGAAAGCCATTCCACGTGGGGTCCGTGAGAAGAGCTGAGGAGAAGGGAAGTGATTACAGATTCTCTCCACTGAATGTGCAGGCGTTCATTATGTGAGTAGGATTCTTCGTAGCTCAAGATAGGGATTGATTGTTGAAATACGCTACGCAATCGGTGTGCCTTGTTATCTGTTATTTCAGAAGCAGTGGAATTCCACAACAAGGACACCTTCCCATCTGGAACATTTTCAACAAAGCCCATAAATCCGTCCAAAAGGAGCCTTAGTTCAGAGACTGCCTTCCAGATCACGGTATCTTGGACTTATTAGCGCCGGGGACTTTTTACTTTGTGTGTGTACTTACTGTATCAGATTTGGAATAGTCTGTCGTTTATTGTCCCCTAGGCTGCTTATTTTCACAATTTTTTCACTTATTGATTATCACAATTTGTTCATCACTAATTGATTTATTATTGCACTATCACTCAGAAGTTAGTGTAGGTCAGCGCTTTTTAGAGGGTTTATTTCTGTTTGTTTGCCCGAGCTTTTTTATTATCGGAGTCACCTCCCCCTGATCTGTCTAGTGAAGATTGCATTGTGATATTAAAATCTCCTGCTATTATAATATATCCTTTAGCTTCTGAGTTTAATAAGCGGAAGAATCTGTCGAAAAAAGATGCATCTTGTGTATAGGGAGTGTAGAGGGAGGCCAATGTGATAGGCTGCTCATGTATTGTACCTATTAAAATGGTAAAACGACCTTCAGCATCTTTTTTGATTGTCTGGGACACAAATGGGATTGTGTTACTAAATAAGATGGCTACTCCTCTTTTTTTAACTGATGCTGATACCGTGTAAAATTGGGAAAAGCCCTTGTCTAGAAACTTAGGAGAGTTATTATTACTAAAGTGCGTCTCTTGTACAAACAACACATCCGCTTGTTTTCTCTTGTAATCCGTAAAAGCAAGCTTTCTTTTGATTGGGCTATTAAAGCCCTTCACATTGTGAGAAATTTAATGTTAACGCCATGTTTTACGGTGCAGGAAATGATGCCTGTAATGATCTGAATACTTACTTGTGATGTTATTTCTGAGGTTTCTTTCGGTTGTGTCCATATCTGCCCTGTCAGCCTAATGTTCTAGGTAGGGTCCATGCATCCTAGAGAGGGAAGGGAAAGGGAGAGGACAGGGAAAGGTAGAGAAAACAGGGGAAGCGACAAGAGGGCTAAAACGAGAACGGGAAAATAATAACAAAAAGGAAAAAAATGTAAGAAGGGATGAACAAAAAACAAGAGCGTATCTCGGGAGCCCCCGAGAGTAGCCCTTGCGCCCAGAGGGTGGGTCGTCCGGCTCCATCTTAAAGATGGGCCAATCTCCTGTGTTGGAGACAGCCCACCCTGGGACTTGAAATCGGTCCCTCAAATCTGGGGACTGAAAAAGGGAACACATGCGCGAAGGAGGGTACCTCCCCCGGCACTTTTAAAAAAAATGCATACCTTGTTAACTGCGATAGAAAATGTGACAGTGATAATAACATAGTAACACTGATAGTGACCATTACTAGTGATTCATGATTGTAACAAAAACAATAATATCAATATTAATAGTAACAGGGCTAACGGAATTAACCATGATGAAATAACAATAAACGTAGGCCATAGTGCCCTTGTGTTTGTGGTCTTATCTAATGTGAACAGCATCTAAACAACTTTTATTAAACTATCTTATCAGATTTCAAATATATATATATATATATGTATCTGCATACTATCTACATAAACACATATGACAGATATGACAAATAAAATAAACACAATATTTTAGCCAACTTGGATGTTGTCAGCTATATATAGTATAACTAAACACTGAATTAAATATATTAACCTTATTAATAACTGATTTGACCTATCTGAACTCAATAACCTATATACAATAGCATATGTATACAATACGTACGATATATACAACGCATAGAAAAAGATAATACATGAAGTGTATTGTATGTACCCTCTGTATAACCTACCCTGCTCAACCTGTGTGCTATAATGTGACCCGACTATTTAGGGTGACCCCTAAAATGCGTCTATGACATAGATATTATACGTTTATACCATATATCTAACCTCTCTATATATCTATATAGCCTTTCTGTAACCCTTTTAAAGCCCTTCTGTAACATTTAGATAACAAACAACATATAACAGATAACATATAAATAACTACCACCTGTAACCTGATTATAGATTATAGAGATTATAACGATTATGTGAGGACTATACAATCCCAAACTGTAAATAATTAGGTAAACCACAAACAGTGTAAATCACGGGTACTTTGTCAGTATAACTATATATCTCTATCGTCTCTAATACTAATGCTAATTTGAAGGTGTATAAGGGAGTAATCTTAGCTCGTCGTTGTTAGCTTGTAAACTGATTCAATTAACCCTCAAGGGACCCCATCTGTGGTATCACATATTGCATATCACATATCCCAAATCACATTACCTACATTACCTACATAGGGTATTTAACTATATCTCTCTTGATTTCTGTGGATTTTAGCTTCTAATGCATTTAAGATGTTGGTCAAATAGATTTGTGTGGGGTGTAGAAAGTGTGTAGAGAGCTTAAGGGCCTAATCTTCTTATAAGGCCAAGTTTATCTGGTTGTCTTTAATATCTTTATTATTTCGGGGTTATTTAGTAGAGGGGGTGGTTCGTTTATTAATTGAAGAAGGGGAAGGGCAGGGGAAATTGTTTATGTAACATAACTATGTAACCTATGCAGAACATGTAACGTAACCGTTGTACACTGGCGACACACTTTATTCGAGCTCGGCTAGTCCCACGAATTCGGGTATACCCGGGTGTATTGAGGTTTGTGACTGTTTTCTGCCCGAGTGCATTGAGGTATTTTCCAGGCAGGGATTGAAGCATTTTATTCCCGCTGGCTGCAATACTGCACAGTATATATATATATATACTGCATTACAATTCAGGAATTTATGCCATCTGGTAGACACGCGAAGCATTACAGCCTATTAAATCCTAATCATTATCATTTAACAGATCAGCCACCCGTCAGCCAGGCATGAACCCAGGCTGGGAAGGCAAACGCAACGGGGCTTGTCAGAGGTGAGGAGCGGCGCATTCCAGGTATCTGCCAGGTACATACTGGGTATTTGCTCGAATAAAGTGTGTCGGAACAGTATAGCTGGTGTGAAGCTACTGTAGCTTTCGGGTTGTCCAGAGTGGTTGGAAGGATAGACTCCTCTGCCTCAACTCTCCTCCAGTCTCCTCCAGACCAGCTCGGACAGCCCCTGCCTTCCATATTGGATTCTGTCTGGCTCGACGTCATCTAGGGGCATCCGAGATCTCGCGAGAAGAGAGCGCATAGAGATGACGTCGTGCCTGAAGCGCGCGAAAGCCATTATGCCTTTCGCGCGAGTTCGGGAAGGAGCTTGGCAAGATGGCTGCTGCTTCGAAGTCGAGTGTGTGTCTGCTCCAGGTGAAGACCAGTTCCTCTTGATCCAGGGGCTGTCTAGGTAGGTCTGCTCACAGTCTGGGGGTCCTCACAGATCCAATCCGGGTCATCTCTTTTAGGTTGGGGGCAGGAGAGAGTACAAGACCATGTGTGGCAGTGCTGG
The DNA here is from genome assembly GCF_040206685.1 of Ascaphus truei. Taxonomy (NCBI): domain Eukaryota; kingdom Metazoa; phylum Chordata; class Amphibia; order Anura; family Ascaphidae; genus Ascaphus; species Ascaphus truei. The sequence goes on along the minus strand of NC_134484.1, from coordinate 250,792,064 downwards.
TTAGGCTTTAAAGGAGCCAGATGTCTCCGGGGCTGCGCCATCTTTTGTACTATTTTTGGTGCTGGAGGTACCAGCATGACTCCAAATGGGTGCGGGAGTATTTGAACTGGATGAAGATAGGTGAGGCGGACTTTGGGAAGTCCCGGTAACTCCAAGTTTAGCCAGGAATCTCTCTCCATCTTCTGATCTCCGCAGGGTGTGTGCCACACCGTTTTTAATAGACATGAGGGCGCAGGGGAACAACCATCTGTATCTAGTGTTGTTATCCCAGAGAACCTTGGTGATATGAGCTAAGGCTTTTTGTTTGGCCAGGGTGGCAGGCACCAGGTCTTGGTATATTTGCAGTTTAACTCTTTCAAATACCAAAGAATTATCTTCCACGGAAATGGTGGAAGCGGGCCACGATGTCTCTGGGGGATCTCCTTTTTGGGGTTTGCTGCGGAGAGCTCTGTGGCACCGGTCCAGCCTAATCTCAGACTCTGGTTTGTCTGGGAAGACATGTTCAAGCCAGCTGTAAGTAAAGTCTTCAGGGTCTAGAATACTTTCTGGGACACCTCTCAGCCTTATATTGCACCCCCTATCGCGATTTTCTGCGTCCTCTACTTTATCTTCAAGGAATCTGATCATGTCATTCATTGTGGGGATCTGATCTTGAGTCTGTGTAATGGCGGCTGTGGTTTCATCAGACTTTTTCTCAAGGGTGTCAGTCCTTTCCCCTAGCGCATCTACCTCCTTTCTTAGCACCCACAATTCGGTTTTAAAGAATTTTTGCATCTGGGCGCAAAATTCTTTCAGATCCTTGCGCCGGACCGTCTCCTCATCCCTGTCATCCTCCAGTGAGGGATCGCTGTTGGGGGCCATGCTGGCAGGTTGGGAAGCTCCGGTTTCTCCGTTGGGGTCACCCCCTTCCTTTTGAAATATGTTGTGACCGGCTGACTTCTAGCTCGTGTTACTTTGCCTGCTGCCATCCTCGGGTGTTTATATGCTTTATCCTGAGGTTTATAACGCCGGTTACTGGGTTCTGACGCTTTAAATTACGTTAAAGATGCCGGTGGGAGCGGAGCTTAAAGATCAGGGCTCCATTCTCCTCACCGTCGAGCATGCGCTCTCCCAGCGGTATATATGAACCCAGAAGCATATTAATGGATGCATATAAATACAATATATCTCTTTCAGATATGAAGAGACAACAAGCAGACAGAGAATTTGTATCCGAGATCACTGATATCGTAAACTGAAAAGAATGCACTATACAGCAAAAATAGAACGCTGTCAGCTGGGGAGAAAAATAATTTGTGTGTTTGATCTATAAGAATATCTAACAGAAATGATCATTTATTATGTGAATAAATGTGCTCAAAATTGTGAACTTAGTTATTTTGTAATTTTTTAAGAATACAGAAATATGAACATATAGACAATGATATATATATATATATATATATATATATATATATATATATATATATATATATATATATATATATATATATATATATCTATATCTATATATATATATGAAGCAATATTATTTGTGATATCCAACAATGATGTTATATATAATAAAACAGACCTGTGAGGAAAAGACTCCATGAGACAGACATAGAGGGCACATGTCAAGCATGTTCAACCCAGACCTCTATAACCTATGCCAAGGAAGAATGGACCTATTATACTACAGTACTGATATCAATACAGTCATTTAGACCAAATGGGCTGAGTGTGTTAAGAATGTAAATCCAGTAGGTTTCCCGTAAATTTAGACGTTTATGTCTGTCGCCACTTAATAGAGTAGATTTAATACTTTCTATGCCCATCACTACTAATGTAGCTGGGTGTTGATTATGTTTCAATTGATAGTGGAGAGATAAACTATGTGTTTGTTGTCGATGTATGATATTTCAACGGTGTTCTACGAACCGTGTACTTGGAGAACGTGCTGTCCTCCGATGTATTGTATACCACAAGGCACATAATAGCATAGATTACAAAACTGGATAAACAATTTATATGTCCTTTAACCAAATGTGTGGTTCCGTTGGAATGAGATAGAATACTATTTGAAATTCTTAGATGTTTACAAGTTATACATCTTGTACGTTTACAAAGGAAATTACGATCAACATCATTAACATCCTTCGTGTGCATAACCCCTGAGGTTTTTAATCTACTTGGCGCCAATTAAGATTTAATATTACTTGCCTTTTGGAATACAACTGGTACCCTAGCTGGTAATCTTCTACCAATAATCGGGTCATTTAACAAGATATTCCAATGGGAATTCAGTATCAATTTGAGTATTAAATTGAGTAATGAAAAAAGGTGAACTAGAACCATCTTTCAACAGACATTTACTAGTCTTTTGTTTTGATTTCTCCAAGAGTTCACATCTCTCCATTGAGCCTACCTGTTTAAATGTATCTTGTATAATGTCTTTGTAAAAGCCTTTGGCAACAAATTTCTTGATTAGAGTATCCCCCTGGGACAAATAATCAGAGTCAAGAGAACAATTTCTCCTGACTCTTAAAAATTGGCCCCTGGCCATAGATCGTTTGGGAGGTCGTTGTTTCCTTTCAGAAGGCTGCCAGCATCCTATCTAGAGGGCCAATATCCATTATTTCCATTGTACTGTAATAGGACTACACCTATGGTTACTTCTTGGACTCTAATCTGATTATTTTTATCATATTTTCCCATTTATGTCTACTTACTCAATTTTTTATATTTTATTTATGCATGTATATTTGTTTTAATTTGATTTGTTTTTAGTTACTGGTTACATTGGTTCATAATATCTAAAATCATTATTATTTTTATTTATTTTATTTGTATGTTGTATGCTAGATCATCATTTATGGGTTTATACTAGTGATTCTTTTTATTTATATAAGATCACAACACATATTTAACAGATGTAATTGCAGTAGATATCAAGAGGTGCAGTCTTTTTTGTTTATATATATATATATATATATATATATATATATATATATATATATATATATATACATACATGGACTGGTGAAAAAAGTGTGAAAGCCCTGAAGGGGTTAAATAAAGCATGAGCTTATGTAAGTAGTGCAATTAAAATCTGGCTAGAGCCAGTATCATAGTTACCTTTACTATAGAGGCAAACTGGGTGCACAAATTCCCTGGTGTGATATTAAAACGTAAGCATATTTCTCGCTGTCAGCCTTATACATTCACCTACCATTCAATGGAGGGTGATGTCCAGACTGACACTGGGCTGTATTATACCTGCACTAATTGGAAAATTGGTAGGGGCTCAGTAACAGCTATGTAAAGCAGATGAGCCAATAAACCTACCCCTAAAACGTTTCAGAGATACTATATTTACAATGCCCTTTGGGAGTGTGCAGCAAGGAAAAGGATTGCCTAATATTTGTGAGAAACTGAACATAATACCGCGCTCCTCCCTATAGAAGTTTGCTGCAGGTAAAAAGATACAGTAGGCCTTACATATAGGAAAACAAAAAGAAAGATTCCTGCGCTCCTACCAATTAGGCTGAGATAAAATAATAATCTCATGAAAAGGGTATTTTGTTAAACCTCTTCAGGTAACACCCAGTCAACTCTCCACAAATTCGAGAAGGAGCAGGATCACCAAAAATAAAGAAAAAGTATATTGTGTGCACTGTTGTGACAAGTTAATGTATTTGCGGGATCTTGGCTCCTATAGATTTTCTACTTACAAGAAGTAGATATGTACAGTATAGAGCATATCTCCAACTGTAGTTTATCAGCTTCTTTTCATGATGATCAATTCAGAATATACCTCAGGGTGAAGTAGATACATTTTGACAAAGGTGTATTAAAAGTATATACTTCATGTACTCACATTCTTTACATTCATATTAGGCATGGTAAGTAAGGGAGGGTGCAAGGCTGGTGGCGCTTGGCCAAACGTTTTGCTGCTTCCAAGACTCCTGATGTCTTGTCCAAGTATGTCTAGGAGGAAAACAGCTGGTAACTCTATTGTGTCTCCCTTGTGGTCTCCCCCGGTGTCCGATGTCACCTCCGGTTTCGACTCGCATCCCTTCTGGTTGTGCGTCATTTCCAGTTTGACACTATTGCGGCAAGATAGCTCTGGACGCACCATGATCCATCCTATCTCAATGCGTTTCACAGCTTAGTGCTGCTTCCTCAGGAGTTTTGCCATGCCTCTGTCTTTTTGTCAATAATTACCTCCAGTTGGCTAATTGGATAATTGGGGCAGTGGTACTAAAGTGCATAAATTTAAAGTGCTAGCATATTATACATATTATTACAAAACATGGTTTAATACATACTGTAGTAAAATGTACAAACATATATAAAATCATACTATTATCTAAAACCCTATCTAGGATATAAGTATTTAAGAAAAAATGAATACAATAATTTAGGAACACATTGGAACAATAGATTACCTCTACATCTAAATGTTATAGTATTAGCTCAAATCATATAAACCCCATATAATCATGGGAGAGAGGTGGAAAAAGTGGGGTTGAGGGAAGAGATACGTGATAATGTCATCAGTCTCCATTATGGAGCTGTTTTAGTTTTGTGTGAGATCAGTGATATCAGCTACACAGTCTATATATGAATTATAAGTGAGGGGGTATACATCTCTCCCAGAATAGGCACTATTGTCCAGTATTGTATCTTGTTATCTCTGTGTTGTTACACTCAGCACAGTTTGCGTCACATCTAAGATATACTTAGTATTTATCACAGTGCTTTACACCTACAGCAGTGGGGGTCCACTGTTGTGGATCTCTGCTGCATTATATGCTGTGGTATCTCAATAGGAGGATATATGTGTTAATATATTCATTTTCTATACACAGCGAGGTGTGGCTAATGCTAAAATAATTTGATAAACCGGATGATACTTTAGCATTGCCTCTGGTTAATACTGGATCACACATTAGTACGTGAATATAGTGGTATTTTTGGGAGTTGGCAATTAATCAATACTATCTGATTTATCTGTTTCTCCCTCAGTACATTTTTAATATCACTGACTGTGTTTAATTGCTGATATTGGTGGTTTTATCCACCTTGCTGATCTGCAGTTTCAATCCCCACCATCTCATTACTATTCATGTGTATGAGTGGTGATATATACATTAGGGATTGCCGCTGTCCTGTTTAGTTTACGTTTATGTCTTTTTATTACAATTACATGAACACTCGGTAATATATTGCAAAAGAGAAAAAGAGCCCAAAATAAAGCACTCTAGTTTACCTGGCAGTACAAATACACAAAAATTTTATTGGAGGTTGTCACAGAACATAAGTTTAAAATACAAAACACAGAAAGTTTTAAAATAAGGCATGGATCCCCTATATAGCAAAACTTGATATATCCTCTAACCAGAGTGTCCCATGATGGACAATACAAAAAGTCTGAATGAACAGAATAAATGCTCTAAAGTACCTGACAGGGTGGAAATAGTAAAGCTAACTGCAGATAAAGAATGGTGGCTAAGTAGCGTTGTAAATACAAAGACAGCAATACACTTCTATCTCCCTTGAATATGGGATAAATACAGAGTAATACAATGTCAGTAAGACTCAATGTAAAGCACACATGTTGTAGTCAAAAATGCACACCATAATCTGCAGCAGCAAAATAAACAATACATCACCTCAAGTCAGGTACTCAGCAGTGTCTGGGGAGGAAACAAGGAGCAAAGCTCTTAGCACGTGAACATGTCCCTAAGGGGGGACAAAACAGGGAATCCTGCCTACTGGACCTGCTCCTATGCGTTTCGGCCTGAGCCTTCTACTGGGAGTGGTACTGTAGGCAGGGTAACATGCATCTTAAATAGGGATATAATTGGGCTAGTGAGTGGTGCCACCTGTTGTGATTAATAGATAACATGGGGAATAAAGGGTAAACAGATGGGTATAATGAGCTTGCAAACAGTGTCATAGCCAAAGGACCAATGATAAGGGTATGCCGTGTCAACGCCTACCTTAATGAGGGCAGTGTTGGCTACTCAATTTCCTAGATACACAGTGAACATGTGCGTGATGTCATCAGCCTGCGTTTATTCCAGGACCGTCACCTACACTACTCTATCAGGAAACTGCCCTCAGTTTTATACTGGCAAAAGCGGACCTAATAGTTGCAAATGCGCATGTCCGTGACGTCATTACTTATCGTCCCTGGCGCCCGTTGCTGACTCACAGCCTGGCTGGCATGTATTACCATTAGTTTGTACTTCAGACCGCCTCACTGCGCATGCTTGCCCTAAGTATAGGCACTCGGTAATATATGTTTTAAGTAAAACAATAAAGGTTACATTTTATTAAAGTGGTGTGCATTTAAGTGAATTTTCTTCGGGATACAATCATTTTGCGTCCCTTACTTTACTATTTTAAAAATAGTATCAATTCGAAATCCACATTTAATCCAAGTGGTGTTAACATTTGTAGCTTGTGGATCCAGAACATTTCTCTTTTACTGAGATCCAAACTTCTATCCCTGCAAATCCAATGTTGGGGGACTTGTTCTACTCCCATATACTTTAATCCAGAAGGGTCAGAATTGTGGTGCAGTGCAAGGTGTTTGGACACATTATGGGTAATTACACCATTTCGAATGTTGCTTAAATGTTCCAAGATGCACGTCCTTACAGATCCAGTGGTTTTACCAACATACTGAAACCTGAATGGGCATTTCAGCATAAAAATGGCATATTCAGACCTGCAGTTTATAAATGTATCAATCTTGTAAGTTTATTTTTTCACATTCGATTTGAAGAACATTTTCTCTGTGGATTTAAATGTACATGCTGTACAGGACGCGCATCCATAGAAACCTTTTAGTTTCTTCAAAAAGCTGGATTTTTTGTGTGATGTTTCTTAAAGCACTTGGTGCTATCTTATTATTTAAATCACCGGCTTTTTTGAAAATGACATTCGGTCTGGTCGGAATTTTATCTTTTAATAACGGATCATTTAATAGCAAATGCCAATGTTTTTCGATGACACCTTTAATTTTGTTTGCTTCCCCGTTATGAAGATAACAGACACTATGAATGAGACACTAAAATCTTTCTTTATCTTTATGACTGAAATTCTTTCTTCTTTCGGTTTAATCAGGTTTGCTCTCTCAAGGTTTTTTTGTTTTCTCTTTTGAGTTATTAAGGAGTTATTCACTGTAATTCTTTTCTAAATATCTTTTTTCCAATACTTCAGCTTGATTTATGAACACATCCTCATCTGTGCAATTTCTTTTAACTCTTCGGAATTGCCCAATTGGCACGTTGTCCATCCATTCCGGATGGTGACAACTGGACCGTATTATATAATTTTTCATATCTACGGATTTAAAAAAGGACTTTGTTTTAAGTGCACCATTTTCTATGTAAATTGTAAAGTAGTCTACCTCCATGTTGCTGACCTTTGACATGAATCTTAGATTTTTATTGTTAATATTTAATTCTTCTAGAAATCTTTCTAATGTTTACAAACTTCCTTTCCATACAAGTTTAATGTCATCTATATTCCTTCACCAGAAGACCAAGTCTGCACTGGGCCCCACCTCAGACCAGATGTGTTGGTCTACCCAGTCAAGGTCAACATATTATTCAACTTCTAGTTCTATTCCATTGATTAAATCTTGACACAATTGTTGAACATCACTTTGGTCTTCTTGAAATTCATATGGAAGCCCACATTCTTACTTGCTTCAGCACGTTATCCAATTTGTTGCTGGGGGTCTTTTGAATATTTCCGTCACCATCACCTACAAGTTCATAGTTGATTTTAATTCCTTTTTCTTCCCAATCTAATGTCTTGAACTATTCTTCATGTACTCTAATGGTTGATGTCACATTATCATAAATGTTCTTTATAATAATATATTTATATAATATGAATGTACGCTTTTTCAACATTTTGTCTTCTTACTGCATCTAGGACCGCTAAGTGTAGACAGAACCAAATGCTTTTTCGTAAACTATGATCCTAAGGTGGTAGATCGTATTTATTATTTTGGGAAATCACTTATTTTATGACATGCATGTGGTCCACTGCAGAATTTCTTTTGTTTTCTAGGCTGGGCAAAGTCCGTTTTTTTTTGTAGCTGGTTAGTGAAAGTCTTGTAAGTAATTGGAGCTAGACTGATTGGTCTGTAGTTCTTGATGTCTTCTTTGTCTCCTTTATTTTGAATAAGGATAACAATGGCATTACTCTATGCCCTGGAAAAATTCATGTTCTTCAAGCAGCATGTAAAAAATAGTTTTGCAAGGATTTTTTCTACTTCTTCTCCAGCTTCTTTCAAGATTTAATTTGTAATTCTATCTTCCTCCAAAACCTTGCCATTCTTCATGGATTTTATTGCTTTTTCTACTTCTGGAAGGATGCATATTACTTAATTGGTACAGTAGTTTCTTCTCGCATGTCCTGTGCTGGATTATGCCCTGTGTTTTCTGTGTTTGCGTACAATCTCATGTAGAAGTCCTCAACTATATTTATGATAAGTGCACTTTTTTTTTATTGTTGATCTATCATCTTGTTTCAGTGCATTGATTTACTTTTTCCCAGCCATAAGTCCCTGCTTTGTCTTCTTTAAGCTTTTGTTATCTTCAATAGTCTTCTTCACAATAGTACAGTTACATTCTCAATATTAAATCTTCAGTTATATGTTTGAGGATTGTCTTGCACAGCTCGGCATATTCAATTCTGATTCTTGCATCTTGCGATTGCATAATTTCTTGTCATATCCTCATTAATTGTTTTGTCAGATATTTTCTTATCCTATTTTTCGTTCGCGATTCCTCCAGTATTTTACTGCACTTTTAACTGCAATCTTCATATGTTTTTATCATTGTTGTTAAAGTTTCCCCATGAATTTTGAGCGCACATAAGCAATTTTTTTGTTTTAGTTTAAATTCTCTGCGGTTATTGAGGTCAATTATTTTTGTCTTCTTTTTAATCTGTTTTCTTCTTTCCAACTTCACATTCAAAGGTAATTTGCATCGAACAAATCAGCGATCACTCCTTGTGTGAAATAGGTCAAAAATTGTGTAGTCTTCGATCGCGTGTTTCTTGTTAGGATAGGTGTCTCCTTATGAGCTCAATGGGGCCTTCATCTTTTCTTTCAACTTCACTAAGGCTAACAATATCCCATTTAATCTTTCCAAGGTCGTTTTCTAGTTTTTGCAGTGCTACTTCACTGGAGAGGGTGCGGCAGTTGTAGGTAGCCAGGTTTACGTTTGAATGACAGATTTTATTTAACCTACACGGATTCTTAGCACCCCCTGCCTTCATGCTTTCTTCCTAAATGCTGTCAGCCCAGGGACCTATCGTACTTGGGATAAGGGGGGGGGGGGGGGCGTGGCGTATCTGAGAATAGATAGGCCTTTGTCAGATCTAATTTATTCTTACCACAATACGCATCAGTCTTTTTATCATAAATTGATAATGATATTGCTTGGATCACACACTAGATGCTGTGTGTGAACTCATGGAGACTTGGGTAAGGATAAGAGTGTCTGGAGATCCAGTTAGTGAATCGTCTGTGAGTGTTAATCACCATATACAGTCTAGATGGGGTGTGCTCCACAGAGGGTGGTCTAATACTTCGGCGTAGTAGGATAAGGGCTCATAGTTTGCTGAGCCATCATACAGTATATTATTTGGTCATGAACAAATCATACTTACCTGGATCCGTGTACAGGGAAGGGGGTTCGTTGGTAACAGACATCCATTCCACCCGGGAGCCCTTAGTACCTTCCCACTTCAGCCAGACAATATTGTTCAAGCTTTAATAGTCTGGTTAAATTTACCAGCGCAAATGCCACTAAACATCTTCCTGAACACCTGTTGCACCTTCCTGACACTTTGAGGTAGTGGGATAAGGATTTGATAGAAGGTATATATATATATATAAGACACACAGATGAAAAGAACAAAGACAATCCCCTTAGTAGCACTCTAAATGTGGTGTTTTCAATATGTATGACTCTGTTTGCTAATATGTCTTTATTAGTCATATTTTTCTTTATTTGCTGCATCAGTTCTCATTGATTTCATTTTGGGGAAATGCTGTTCAGGGTATAACTATTATTATTGTTATATTATTTTTCCCTGGTTGCTTTATCTCTTTTTTTCCCCCTCTGTTTTTGGTATACATACTAATTTTTCCTGGCTATATACTGGGTCATTGACTATATACTTTTTCCAACGCAATGATTTATTATTCTTTCATGCATATGTCAGTGGGAATATATTTTGTATTGCCTATTATGTTAGACTAAACTACTTTGTTGTCATTATTTAAACTTTATTTAGACACATTTTAGTTTTTTTTCTTTTTGTAATACTGATAGTGTTTGATTAGTAGTCCTCTCTTTATATTTTTGATACATATATATTTTCATAGGCTGTCTTTAGTATTTTTATGTTTTTAAGTTAGCGTGTCTTGTTGTTTAATCAATAAAATCTTGTTCATTTTTTCTGAATTGGCGGAGCATCTGTTTCTTTTTAACCATCTTTATCTTATAGATTAGTTTAGGTGTAATTTAGAGTGCTACTAAGGGGATTGTCTTTGTTCTTTTCATCTGTGTGTCTTATATAGTTTTCACTATCCCCTAGCACCATCAGGTCCTATTTAATTTATATACTGACTTTAATTGGGGTATATATTTTATTTTACCCTTATAGTTAGTTTTATTAAAGGGCTTGAGTTAACCTTATATATTATGTGTTGAGCAACTTCTCCTTTTGTGTGTTCTGTATATATATATATATATATATATATATATATATATATATATATATATATATACATATATATATATATATATATATATATATATATATATATATATATGTATGTATATATATATATATATATATATATATATATATATACATATATATATATATGTGAATAGTACCGTAGTACTATCTACTTTTTATATTATACATATAAAAAGTAGATGGTACTACGGTGAAGCAGGTTTAATTTTTCCTTTTTATGCGTTATGACAGCATATGTTATTATATTCTGATTATACTCCGCAACAACATTGCCAATGAATCCTATAGAAACACTGATGTTCAGCATTATTTGGGGGAACGACATCACGCTCTGCATCAGTACGTATTTATACATATGTAGCCCTTTTTCTGAACCCTCCCAAAGGAACTACTGGTCGCTGTACAACACCTGCGGCTCCAGGAAATCGGAGCCTCCGCTAGCTGGGAGCCTGGGGTAACACTCATACATTTACTTAGCGCAGCGCCTCCCAGGATCCCCGTGATGTGAGATTCCCCTGGGCAAGAAATACATACACACATATGTGATGCAACCAACTTTACTGTATATGATAATGCATGGCAACCTTATCACTCTAACATGCAATTAGCAATAACACTTATCATACTTATACTCTAACGGTATAACTTTAGTGGCGGCCCACTTATCAGGGCAACGTCTCCGTCCCCTCACTGCGTGCCCCACACCGTGTCCATATATTAATGTGATGGTACTATATGGTATAGGCTCAGTCTCGTAACCACTCGCTCAGTGTTCCTACAAAGGTTTAGCCTAAGGCGGGATCAGCGCCTGATGACCGGTGTTGGTGCACTTGATGATATACAGTAGTACCTGCCGAGCACTCCAGTGCTCGGATCCGCAACTGCTTCACAAAGGATCCGTCGTGTTCCGGCCCGACATCCAGGCTCTACCGTCCGGGAAGACCCCAACAAGATGGCCTCTGCAACCGCAACGAAGGGCAGCGCCCAACTTTCTGCACGGGTACGCAGCGTCAATGGAGTCCTTATCTGACTCCGTGAACTACCGTGACATTCGCTGCACTATAGGCCGTCCCTACAGCACAGCAACCTTGGATGGCTTTGGGGAACCTCCTAGGGCCTATGGGGTAGCCTATCCTATGCAGGTGGGTCACTGACCCCCTGCACCCACACTACCTCTCCTGTGCCCACCTGGGTCCCCTCTGGCTAACTCAGCCTAACGCCTGCAGCAAACACACTGCACACACAGTCAACCTGCAGCAACCCACTGCACTCACTCGGTACATGCAGCAACAACACACAGCACACGCTGCACACACTGTGCCTACTTGTCAGCGCTCACAGCACTACCAGCCGTGACACTGACAAGGCTGCACCCTCACACACCTAAGGGCAGAGTCCCTAACCTATGGACCCTCCCTCAGTACCTACCCCCTACCCTGGTGGGGATTGGGTCCTGCCTCGGATCTGGGGAACTACCTTACCTGGTGTAGGAGCCACTTGCTCCCTACACCCTTCCTTCCCCTTCCTGCTCCCAGCTTCAACTGCCAAACGTGGTCCCCGCAACATTGTAGCCTTCCTCCACAGGAGAAGCTGCGAAACCCTATTTGCTGGCTGGCTGTATGTGATGTGGTGAAAGGGCAATCCCCAGAGGCTGCTGGGAATTGTAGTCCACTCAGGACCTCTTTAGCATTGGGACCGCGTGCGCTACCCTTACTGCGCCAGCGCGACCAATGCGCACGCTCGAGCAACCTGTCATGGCGGCCCCCGCTAGCCGGGTGTGCCACAGAGCCTCGGAGCGCTACATGGGGGGTCTCTGGGGCTGAAAAGAGACCGGGATTACATTCTCCCCCTCGTAGAATCCCAACGACCTCGCTTGGGAAACAAACATACAGGAAGTTATATAATGAAAAATGCATTGCATAAATCATACCGCACATAACTTGCATTTTCCCATTGGTACCCAACATCATCACGTGGATACCCGAGGTCAGCTGAGTATCATAGTGGAGTGCCCCTAACTGATCAGGTGGAGGTACCTCACTTTGGTGTCCATGAGCCTCCCCCAGAAAAATCTCTTGTGGAGCACGCTCTGGGGTAACAGTTACCGGTTCCGTGCTACTTCCCCCCCCGGGTGGAAGAAATAGCACAGTGCCTCTTAACCAGGCCTTTACCCGACCATCCGCGGCATGGATGCGGTAGGCCAGGAGGCCAGGACCTTTCCCGCGGTCCACTACATGGTGAATGGAGCGCTCCTTTTTGGGCTTAAAGGAGGCAACTTTCCCTGAATCCTTCTTCACACAGTCTTTGTCCCTACAAACTGGCGAAACTTCCACGGCGAAGCAAGCAATGGACAATGTCTCTTTACTCACCGTCTCGGGTTCACCCGGCAGGGGGTAAAGGGTAGATACCTTACCACTGCCGTGATTCACGGTGGCTAACAGCTCCTCGGGGACGCTGTCAGTTACCCCTTGGCTGTCTCGGGACCTGTCCCCGGCACTTCTGGGGCAGTCCACTTACTTGCTGGAACATCGGGAGTGTTGGATCCCAGTCCTGGGACCACTTGGGGTGGAGCGCACGGGCTCACACTCAGATCAGGAGCGGTAGATATGGGTCCACTCGCACCACTGGACAGCTATCGTCTAAGGGGGACACCTCTGCCAGGACGCGATGACGAGGTGAGCCCATGGCCCGGGTGACCCTACCTTCGGAGCCGCCAGGCTCCACGATCACCGGGGAGCTCACACCTGACACCCCTGGGGCTGTCAACTCACCCTTGTCATCGTCACCAGGTACTGATCCCAAGCCTGGGACTGCTGGTACTTGGTGGTAGGCCAGACTGGCCGTCGTAGGGCACACGGGCCCACAGCAGGGTCTGTATCCATCGAGATATTTGGCTCGGTGACTACACTAGAGTGGTCCGCCAGCAGGCGCATCACCACGAGCGGTTGGTCGCTGGAATCACTAAAAGAAGATGGAGGTATAGACACTTTACCCGGTGATTCCGGAATCTGCGGTTCTGGGCTCTGTGGTTCCTGCTCGGGAACCGGGTCTGGAACCAACATCTGGGGTTCCAGCATCTGTAGCTCTGCTTTCGGCGGCTCCGGCTCGGGACCGGAGTCTAGAATGTCCAATTGGGCACACGGCTCCTCTTCCACCTCCATCGCTGAAGTGGGGGAACTAGTAGCGGCTTCACCCGTCTCGGTAGAGCCATCAGGTGCCTCTTTCCCCGCAGGTTCCGCCATCAGAGGTTCCTGCTCTACCACTAAGACGTCCCCTTTGAAAGGGTCTGGAACCGTGTCTGCAACATGGGTCTGGACACACGGGTCCCCGGGGGCCTCTGGAATTAGGACAGACTGATTACTAGCATAACTCACTTTAGTAGAGGGGTCAGGCTCCTCATCTTCTTTCTCTGCTGGTTCCGTAGCCTGGGGTATGATAGGCTTTAAGAACCAGGCCCCGCAACAGTCACATTGGGGCTCCCACGCCAGTGCACCTCTAGAACAATCACAAGTGGGGCTAAAACACTGTATACCCAGTTATCCGTCCACCTCGATTTCCCTGAAGTCGAGCGGTAACTGAGACAGGATGGCTCCCTGGGCATGGGCTTCTTGCAGGCAGGGGCACACTAGCACAACGTCATCTATTCCTGGCGCGTACCAGGGCACATACACATTAGGGTGTAACCCCTGGCAGTCTTTCTCATTCTCGGGGGAAGAATAATCTGTTTCCGCAACAGTGTCCTCCTCTTCCTTTGGAGGTTCTGTAGGCTGTGGCAGTCTGGATTTCAGGAACTGCGCCTCACAGTCAGGACACTTGGGCCCTCGGGTCAATTCACCTACGGGGCAACCACATTCACCCAGGCAGCAGTGCATCCATTCTTCCCCATCTATCACTGTCGTCGTGAGCACTACGGGTAACATAGGTGACCTGTCCGTCCAGCCCCGAGTCACCTCCCAGTCTCTGAACGCACACGGGCATAATGCTATTGGCAATACTGAACGTGGGGACCATATGACTCTATACAGCCAGGGGTGTTCTTCTCTGCATCCCGTACTTTCCTCAGGGGGAACAGAAATCGCTGATTGCTGCTCACTGTGCTCCCCCCTATTGTGGGGGCGGGGCTCGGATTTTCCCGCCAGTCCAGGATAACTGTTTGCAAAATTTTCCCGCGCGGCCGGGAAATGAGCACGTGGCTTCCTCTGCCTTGAGGGCTTCCCCATGGCGAACCAAAAATAGGATACAATTTAGAAAATTTTTTACAGGGCACCCCAGGTCTGATATCTCAGCAGCGCCTCCAAATGTAGCCCTTTTTCTGAACCCTCCCAGAGGAACTACTGGTAGCTGTACAACACCTGCGGCTCCAGGAGATCTGAGCCTCCGCTAGCTGGGAGCCTGGGGTAACACTCATACATTTACTTAGCGCAGCACCTCCACTTACCCAGGATCCCCGTGATGTGAGATTCCCCTGGGCAAGAAATACATACACACATATGTGATGCAACCAACTTTACTGTATATGATAATGCATGGCAACCTTATCACTCTAACATGCAATTAGCAATAACACTTATCATACTTATACTCTAACGGTATAACTTTAGTGGCGGCCCACTCATCAGGGCAACGTCTCCATCCCCTCACCACGTGCCCCACACACCGTGTCCATAAATTAATGTGATGGTACTATATGGTATAGGCTCAGTCTTGTAACCACTCGCTCAGTGTTCCTACAAAGGTTTAGCCTAAGGCGGGATCAGCGCCTGATGACCGGTGTTGGTGCACTTGATGATATAGTACCTGCCGAGCACTCCAGTGCTCGGATCCGCAACTGCTTCACAAAAGATCCGTCGAGTTCCGGCCCGACATCCAGGATCCACCGTCCAGGAAGACCCCAACAAGATGGCCTCTGCAACCGCAACGAAGGGCAGCGCCCAACTTTCTGCACGGGTACGCAGCGTCAATGGAGTCCTTATCTGACTCCGTGAACTACCGTGACATTCGCTGCACTATAGGCCGTCCCTACAGCACAGCAACCTTGGATGGCTTTGGGGAACCTCCTAGGGCCTATGGGGTAGCCTATCCTATGCAGGTGGGTCACTGACCCCCTGCACCCACACTACCTCTCCTGTGCCCACCTGGGTCCCCTCTGGCTAACTCAGCCTAACGCCTGCAGCAAACACACTGCACACACAGTCAACCTGCAGCAACCCACTGCACTCACTCGGTACATGCAGCAACAACACACAGCACACGCTGCACACACTGTGCCTACTTGTCAGCGCTCACAGCACTACCAGCCGTGACACTGACAAGGCTGCACCCTCACACACCTAAGGGCAGAGTCCCTAACCTATGGACCCTCCCTCAGTACCTACCCCCTACCCTGGTGGGGATTGGGTCCTGCCTCGGATCTGGGGAACTACCTTACCTGGTGTAGGAGCCACTTGCTCCCTACACCCTTCCTTCCCCTTCCTGCTCCCAGCTTCAACTGCCAAACGTGGTCCCCGCAACATTGTAGCCTTCCTCCACAGGAGAAGCTGCGAAACCCTATTTGCTGGCTGGCTGTATGTGATGTGGTGAAAGGGCAATCCCCAGAGGCTGCTGGGAATTGTAGTCCACTCAGGACCTCTTTAGCATTGGGACCGCGTGCGCTACCCTTACTGCGCCAGCGCGACCAATGCGCACGCTCGAGCAACCTGTCATGGCGGCCCCCGCTAGCCGGGTGTGCCACAGAGCCTTGGAGCGCTACATGGGGGGTCTCTGGGGCTGAAAAGAGACCGGGATTACATTCTCCCCCTCGTAGAATCCCAACGACCTCGCTTGGGAAACAAACATACAGGAAGTTATATAATGAAAAATGCATTGCATAAATCATACCGCACATAACTTGCATTTTCCCATTGGTACCCAACATCATCACGTGGATACCCGAGGTCAGCTGAGTATCATAGTGGAGTGCCCCTAACTGATCAGGTGGAGGTACCTCACTTTGGTGTCCATGAGCCTCCCCCAGAAAAATCTCTTGTGGAGCACGCTCTGGGGTAACAGTTACCGGTTCCGTGCTACTTCCCCCCCCGGGTGGAAGAAATAGCACAGTGCCTCTTAACCAGGCCTTTACCCGACCATCCGCGGCATGGATGCGGTAGGCCAGGAGGCCAGGACCTTTCCCGCGGTCCACTACATGGTGAATGGAGCGCTCCTTTTTGGGCTTAAAGGAGGCAACTTTCCCTGAATCCTTCTTCACACAGTCTTTGTCCCTACAAACTGGCGAAACTTCCACGGCGAAGCAAGCAATGGACAATGTCTCTTTACTCACCGTCTCGGGTTCACCCGGCAGGGGGTAAAGGGTAGATACCTTACCACTGCCGTGATTCACGGTGGCTAACAGCTCCTCGGGGACGCTGTCAGTTACCCCTTGGCTGTCTCGGGACCTGTCCCCGGCACTTCTGGGGCAGTCCACTTACTTGCTGGAACATCGGGAGTGTTGGATCCCAGTCCTGGGACCACTTGGGGTGGAGCGCACGGGCTCACACTCAGATCAGGAGCGGTAGATACGGGTCCACTCGCACCACTGGACAGCTATCGTCTAAGGGGGACACCTCTGCCAGGACGCGATGACGAGGTGAGCCCATGGCCCGGGTGACCCTACCTTCGGAGCCGCCAGGCTCCACGATCACCGGGGAGCTCACACCTGACACCCCTGGGGCTGTCAACTCACCCTTGTCATCGTCACCAGGTACTGATCCCAAGCCTGGGACCGCTGGTACTTGGTGGTAGGCCAGACTGGCCGTCGTAGGGCACACGGGCCCACAGCAGGGTCTGTATCCATCGAGATATTTGGCTCGGTGACTACACTAGAGTGGTCCGCCAGCAGGCGCATCACCACGAGCGGTTGGTCGCTGGAATCACTAAAAGAAGATGGAGGTATAGACACTTTACCCGGTGATTCCGGAATCTGCGGTTCTGGGCTCTGTGGTTCCTGCTCGGGAACCGGGTCTGGAACCAACATCTGGGGTTCCAGCATCTGTAGCTCTGCTTTCGGCGGCTCCGGCTCGGGACCGGAGTCTAGAATGTCCAATTGGGCACACGGCTCCTCTTCCACCTCCATCGCTGAAGTGGGGGAACTAGTAGCGGCTTCACCCGTCTCGGTAGAGCCATCAGGTGCCTCTTTCCCCGCAGGTTCCGCCATCAGAGGTTCCTGCTCTACCACTAAGACGTCCCCTTTGAAAGGGTCTGGAACCGTGTCTGCAACATGGGTCTGGACACACGGGTCCCCGGGGGCCTCTGGAATTAGGACAGACTGATTACTAGCATAACTCACTTTAGTAGAGGGGTCAGGCTCCTCATCTTCTTTCTCTGCTGGTTCCGTAGCCTGGGGTATGATAGGCTTTAAGAACCAGGCCCCGCAACAGTCACATTGGGGCTCCCACGCCAGTGCACCTCTAGAACAATCACAAGTGGGGCTAAAACACTGTATACCCAGTTATCCGTCCACCTCGATTTCCCTGAAGTCGAGCGGTAACTGAGACAGGATGGCTCCCTGGGCATGGGCTTCTTGCAGGCAGGGGCACACTAGCACAACGTCATCTATTCCTGGCGCGTACCAGGGCACATACACATTAGGGTGTAACCCCTGGCAGTCTTTCTCATTCTCGGGGGAAGAATAATCTGTTTCCGCAACAGTGTCCTCCTCTTCCTTTGGAGGTTCTGTAGGCTGTGGCAGTCTGGATTTCAGGAACTGCGCCTCACAGTCAGGACACTTGGGCCCTCGGGTCAATTCACCTACGGGGCAACCACATTCACCCAGGCAGCAGTGCATCCATTCTTCCCCATCTATCACTGTCGTCGTGAGCACTACGGGTAACATAGGTGACCTGTCCGTCCAGCCCCGAGTCACCTCCCAGTCTCTGAACGCACACGGGCATAATGCTATTGGCAATACTGAACGTGGGGACCATATGACTCTATACAGCCAGGGGTGTTCTTCTCTGCATCCCGTACTTTCCTCAGGGGGAACAGAAATCGCTGATTGCTGCTCACTGTGCTCCCCCCTATTGTGGGGGCGGGGCTCGGATTTTCCCGCCAGTCCAGGATAACTGTTTGCAAAATTTTCCCGCGCGGCCGGGAAATGAGCACGTGGCTTCCTCTGCCTTGAGGGCTTCCCCATGGCGAACCAAAAATAGGATACAATTTAGAAAAATTTTTACAGGGCACCCCAGGTCTGATATCTCAGCAGCGCCTCCAAATGTAGCCCTTTTTCTGAACCCTCCCAGAGGAACTACTGGTAGCTGTACAACACCTGCGGCTCCAGGAGATCTGAGCCTCCGCTAGCTGGGAGCCTGGGGTAACACTCATACATTTACTTAGCGCAGCACCTCCACTTACCCAGGATCCCCGTGATGTGAGATTCCCCTGGGCAAGAAATACATACACACATATGTGATGCAACCAACTTTACTGTATATGATAATGCATGGCAACCTTATCACTCTAACATGCAATTAGCAATAACACTTATCATACTTATACTCTAACGGTATAACTTTAGTGGCGGCCCACTCATCAGGGCAACGTCTCCATCCCCTCACCACGTGCCCCACACACCGTGTCCATAAATTAATGTGATGGTACTATATGGTATAGGCTCAGTCTTGTAACCACTCGCTCAGTGTTCCTACAAAGGTTTAGCCTAAGGCGGGATCAGCGCCTGATGACCGGTGTTGGTGCACTTGATGATATAGTACCTGCCGAGCACTCCAGTGCTCGGATCCGCAACTGCTTCACAAAAGATCCGTCGAGTTCCGGCCCGACATCCAGGATCCACCGTCCAGGAAGACCCCAACAAGATGGCCTCTGCAACCGCAACGAAGGGCAGCGCCCAACTTTCTGCACGGGTACGCAGCGTCAATGGAGTCCTTATCTGACTCCGTGAACTACCGTGACATTCGCTGCACTATAGGCCGTCCCTACAGCACAGCAACCTTGGATGGCTTTGGGGAACCTCCTAGGGCCTATGGGGTAGCCTATCCTATGCAGGTGGGTCACTGACCCCCTGCACCCACACTACCTCTCCCGTGCCCACCTGGGTCCCCTCTGGCTAACTCAGCCTAACGCCTGCAGCAAACACACTGCACACACAGTCAACCTGCAGCAACCCACTGCACTCACTCGGTACATGCAGCAACAACACACAGCACACGCTGCACACACTGTGCCTACTTGTCAGCACTCACAGCACTACCAGCCGTGACACTGACAAGGCTGCACCCTCACCCACCTAAGGGCAGAGTCCCTAACCTATGGACCCTCCCTCAGTACCTACCCCCTACCCTGGTGGGGATTGGGGCCTGCCTGGGATCTGGGGAACTACCTTAACTGGTGTAGGAGCCACTTGCTCCCTACACCCTTCCTTCCCCTTCCTGCTCCCAGCTTCAACTGGCAAACGTGGTCCCCGCAACATTGTAGCCTTCCTCCACAGGAGACGCTGCAAAACCCTATTTGCTGTCTGGCTGCATGTGATGTGGGTGAAAGGGCAATCCCAAGAGGCTGCTGGGAATTGTAGTCCACTCAGGACCTCTTTAGCATTGGGACCGCGTGCGCTACCCTTACTTCGCCAGCGCGACCAATGCGCACGCTGGAGCAACCTGTCATGGTGGCCCCTGCTATCCGGGTGTGCCACAGAGCCTCGGAGCGCTATATGGGGGGTCTCTGGGGCTGAAAAGAGACCGGGGTTACACATATATAATTTTTTATATCACTACGGTGTTGTCTTCATATCTGTCTTGCTCCACCTGCAGATAGTCCGATCATGAGCACCAAAATCGCATTGTTCTGGTGGTGCTAGTAGCATTTTAATGGAAATCGGCAAATTAGAATAATCTGTGACGCACCCTTGCCTCTGTCTTCAATACACAAAGCAGAAGAAACTACAAAAATGATTTTATAATGCCCCTTGGGAGCCAGACATTAATGTTTGTCTCCAAAGAGTATGATTGATTATCCTGGCAGTCATCCAAATCTTGTGTTAATGGGAAGAAAACATGTGCTTGTTTGTGTCTTTCCCACGAGATCTGATCGGGCTTCGAGTTTCTTTTTTCCCCCCTAATAGGTCTGTGGATCTCTGACTTTACAGCTCAAAATAGTACCTTGATTTAAACTCTAGCTGATTTATAGTATCATGGTACCGTAGTCATTTAATATTTATAAGGAGCATCAGTGTTGGAAGTCGTACACACAGAGTAGTACATGTGTTGGTGAAGTATTACATTTTCTTTGTACAGCATAACATAATTCAGGATGCACAATGTATTGCGGGAAGCAAACCTCCTTGGTTTGGTGCAAAAAAATATATTTCTAATCAATATCTGTAAGGCATTATTAAATGTTATGTTTACGTATTGGAAAAACTAGAATCACGTTTTGTGTTTTTACTTTTTCACTGCTCATCACTACTTCTCTTTAGAAGATGCGAGCTGAGGTTTTAAAGTAGGAGACATTTTTTAGATGAAAATCATATAGGCTTTTATTGGCCACAACATAAAATCATATCAGTCACATCAGCTTGTGACATGGGTAACAAGCCCACTCACATGCTCCTGTCCTGGTAGTACAACAGGCAGTAATGGGTTAAACCCACAGGTGTAACAAAGGTGTGTAGATTCCTAGTAGAAAATCCTAATCTCCTTGTGAAATTCGCCTTTAGGGGGCGATGCACTAAACTGTGATAAATCGTTTTAAGAACGCAAAGTGCTCTTAGAACGTGATGTTCCGCTGAGCGCGATTCACAGAGCAGCGCTAACAGCCACTTTGTGCTCTAAAAAGGACTTTTTTCAAGAAATTTTTCTAAGTCCAACTTTGCTCGTACGATCAGGTGTTTGCACTGATTTCTGCCCTTCTACGCGATTCTCTAAGCTCCGCTAACTTATCGTACTTGAAAGTTGGGCTGAAACAAGCTCACCAGCTAAAAGTAGGTGATAAAAAAGCAGGACTTAGAAAAATGTCTTTGTTTACATTTTTGCAGGCGCAATATCCATACAACAGGATGGCGGGTGTCCCCGGCTGACCCCGCGGCGGTCCCCGCGGGTGTCTGGGGGTCCCGTGGGTGTTTCCGGCTGATCAAGCTTTGGTCCGGGGGTCCCGGCGGCCGTCCCGGTGTCCCGGTGGCTGTCCCAGGGGTCCCGACGGCTGTCCCGGGGTGTCTGCGGGAGTCCCCGCGGGCCTGCGGTACCAATGGTGTGCCTCAGAAATATATATATTTTTTTTTTAACTAAATACACCCCCCTCCCCCTGCCCCCTAACACATACAATACAGTAATGGGCAAAATTACTATTATCCACATATGGATAATAATGCATTTGCCCATTTTAAATACATTAATGACAATAAATACATATTACACTAACCTTTTCCAGGCACCCATGATGAAGGCTGTCTTCATCATCATCTTCTTCCTGCCCATGTCCCCTCCGATGCTGCAAAACATACAAAAGAATAAAAATAGCCACTGTAATGTCCCCTAATCCCTTAATCACCTTAGCGGTCATTAACCGCTATAGTCATTAAGGGGCTAACCCACCCTCACCCACCAGTCGGGAGGCCTATACACCATCCCCCACTAGCCACCCCATGAGGCCGAACCACCCACTACCCACTACCCACAGGGAGGCCTACCAACCTTGGCTTGGGGACAATACCCACTTCCCCCACCCCCGTTAACCACATTAAACATCACTATATTTAATAAACAATACATAACCCACCCCCTTTGCCCCCCCATAAATACCTGATTTATTATTTTACATACAGGATTAATACCCCAGGCCCACGGGAGTCCCTGGTGGTCCTGGCGGTTGTCCGCAGGCCCCACAGTGGCCCAGCAAAGGGTTTCACACAGGGCCTTGAGGCCTACGGGTGGTTCCCGCCAGACACACGCACGCACACACACACACACACACACACACACACACACACACACACACACACACACACACACACACACACACACACACACACACACACACACACACACACACACCCCACCAATATACAAATAAATGGTTAAGGATTACACAAACATGCAGAAATAAAAACATGAAATAACAATCAGAAAAACAGCTCATTGCATCTGAAAATTAAACCAGCTCATAGAGAAATACATTCGATCTCATCTCACAACACACCAGCACCTAGACAAATAAATACACTGTATCCCATTCTGATTGGCTGGCTTCATTTCCTTTAAATAACGTCATCAAATTAATTTTTTTTACTAAATCACATGGTTTTCACGGCCCAATCAGGGCAGTGAGAACCATTTGACGAAAATGTGACGTCATAGGCCTATAAAAGCCTATGTCGTCTAATTTTGAAGTCAGACTACGAGGAGGGAAGACCTCCCCTCCTAAGAAGAGAAGCAGGGCGTGGCGTAAGAAGATGGAAGAAGACGGAGAAGACCCCAAGACTGACGGAAAGGATTACAAATAGAATTTGTAAGGGTTTTTTATTTTATGGTTACCTGTGGATTGGTTCGAGAGCTTCCGGTTCCCCTGTATTTCGGTGAGTGGGACATCTAATGGTAAGTAAACAAAAGAAAAGTATATTTTTTGAACTTTTACAGGTTTTTTTGATTTTTTTAAAATGTGTATATTTGAAAGCTGTGAGGATTTTAAAAGCCTAGGTCAGGTTTGCAGTCAGAATAAATGTGTAAAATATATTTTATTAAACAGGTATTTATAAAATTTATTATACTTGTGCACTATAAAATAAGCTGGGACTTTCAAAGACGGTATTCTGAGTGAGCCAGGAGGCTACCAAACTGTGGTGCCACTGTGTCTACTCGAGGTCCGGGCTTGAATGCCACAGATGTTGCCAGAGGTGTGAAGAAAATTTTGGCAGGATGGCTAGGTGAAGTACCCACGTCCTGGGATGAATGTAAACCTTTCCGGCTAGCATTCGCCTTCCCAGACCTGGAGGCCCCTAGCGCCGCGGGATGCTTCTGCAAATCAAGTGGCTAAGATGGCAAACTCGTGCATGTCCTTATTTCATTCAGAATATCCGCTTGCCCGGCTTCAGAAGACTGGCAGCCATCCGATTGGCTGGTTGGAAAGTTCTCACTCTGGGATTGCTTTGGTAAATACTAATACTGTGTTAGTTTTTACATGTATAAACTTATGTTAATGCCACGTTGAAAAGGGTAACACTGCTTAGTGAAGCTGGGCCAGAGAGCGCTGCAGCATTCAGAGGCACTAACATTTCCATCTTTGGGTACTCATTCTGGCAGCATATTTCTGGTGCTGGGGCCTGCAGTACCGCCTCCATAGAAGAAAAGTGTGAAAAGAGCAATGTTAGCGGGACTACCTAGGTGTGTGAGAAGAGGAACAAGAAGACGTGATTTGACCAAGATCACAAAAGTGTATCAACCACAATCTTAGAAAAGAGCTATGCCCCCTGACCTAAAAAAAATTGTTTTCCTTTGCTTTAATATACATATATTATATGCAGTGGAGATCATAGAAATGATCCAAATACCAGCACAGCACGAGGGGTAGAAGAAGAAAGGTATTTACTCAGTCCATCATCCAGACCTTCTTGAAGTCCACCTGGGGACTGAAACATCAGGATATGCATGATGGACTAAATAAATACCTTTCTTCTACCCCTTGTGTTGTGCTGGTATTTGAATCCGTTCTGTGATCCCCGCCGAATATCCTTACCTACCTTTACCGTGCACCACCTATCTCTCTCTTGAGGGATTTATCCCAGAGTGGGCAGCCATCTAGTCCACTATATAGTATATCCTGTATCTATTCATTCATTATAATGCTGGGTCAAGAATGTTTTTACAATATTCCATTTATGCTCACTTAAGAAGGCTGCAAATCTTTATAAACAGGGCTGGTGTAATGCTGATGAAGCTCTATATTAGGTGTGAAATATATTAGGATGCTCCGCGTGAGCTCAGTACATTTCTCATTTGACCGTATGTTCTTATTCATTTAATAGATTTTTTTAGCTTTTTTTTAGCACTTGTGTATTGCATCATTTTTGGGCTTTAGTGTACTTTCTACAAGTTTGATGTGGTTTGCTTGCGAAAATGCTTTTCAGCAGCACACCATTTACCATGTCCGCTGGGATTCTCCTGGAATGACTTTGCCTTGGATATTTGCTTTGTAAATTTCTTTATTCTATCGTCAATATCAGTCTAAAGAAGCGCAGATTGCTATTCCCAAACCATATATCGACCTCCTAGCATGAAGTAAAATCTGCTGGTGTGTATGCGCATGTAACATGCACGTGATTGTGAAGTTTTGTACATAGCCCCTAACAGTTGGCATGAGTTTTTGCCTTTACCTTATGCAATAAGTCAGAATGTCAAAAGATTCACTGTTAGTTAGTCTAACATTGTCCAGAATAAAATGACTATCATAAAAAATGAATATTTAGCTGATGAGCATTGGCATGTTTTTTCTTGTACAGCTACGGTTCGGCTTTTGGTACTCTACTATCTGTTCACTGGTAGATAATCAGCTGCACGTGTATATTTCACTAATTATGTTAGACAGTTAAAGAAAAAAATAATTGCAGCTGGAGATGAGATAAAATGGTTAAGCAAGCACAAATCCTATTCTGGCATGATATTTGGATCTAAGTAATGTAGACACGTAGGAATGTAATCTAGTCATGTAGGAATTGTTTTTGCTCCAAACCAGTATACAGCCAAAAGTACTGCATTTCATACCCACTAGTGACTTGATAATCATCAGTTGACCTCTTCACTGTCATGGGTCCTCTAAAGCATTGCTGTGGTTAAAGATATGTTTTCAGTCCAAAATCAGCCTTACATCAATGTGCTACGAATCAACTTCCTTGTGCAGGAGATCACTATAGTTCCATTCATCTGGAAGGAGTTTTTTTTTTCTCCAGCTCTGGGAAGCCAGCTCACAGCATATTTAATAGGGGTTATAGAGTATATTATTATTATGCTGTGACCATAAATGTGAATTCAACATTTTGTTTTTAAATTGCTGCATGATTCCTGTATTTTATGTTTTAAGAAAAAAAACACCTCTATTCCCCCAAGGAAGATTTGCGTGTATGCGATGTTATTGGGCTGCGGTGCTAATCTGTTTGATATACAGAAGCCTGAGCCTCCATGCATAGGGAGCTTGGGTGCAAGGTGCAGTGCCTCCACCTGTGAGGATCCTGCCACAGATGGGATGACTCCTCACAGGAAACTATACCCCCTGTGAATAACCACTCACACAATAATATGAACCATGGTTAACTACAATACACATTCTGTCTGGAGTTGGGGCCTAGCTCGGGCTTATGGGGAATCACTGTCCTAGTGCTGGGATACCTAACTGGCTCCCAGGACAGTCTGTGTGCTTTGTATGCTCCTCCAGTTGTTAGTCATAGTTCAAGTATATCACTAGTCCATTACTCTGCCTCCTCCAACATGGCCTCCACAATGCCTTCAGAGCAAGGCTGAGGAGATTCATAAGCGCCCCCAGAGGTCAGGAGGTATACCCTGATACACACACACACACACACACACACACACACACACACACACACACACACACACACACACACACACACACACACACACACACACACACACACACACACACACACACACACACACACACACACACACACACACATACATATATATATATGTAACGGGTATTCCACCCCACCCAATCTCATATATAGTGTAGGTGAGTAGAACATGTGGTGTTACCGGTGTGGTGCGTATACCTGCAGGCTCACAGGAGGTCTGAGCCTCTGCTAATGACAGCCTGGGGTGAATCCTCTGGAACGGATCTTCTTTCAGCGCCTCCACCTATGTAGGATTCTAGGGAAGTGTAGAATGACCCTACATATTAACCCAATCAGAAACCACACTCACAGTGATTATATAATAACTAAGGACTTTACTTATGAACATAGAACATACGTGCATACTACATTAGTAGCCTGTGTCCCTCTC